>NC_079418.1:7937121-8004260 GCF_026213295.1 Gadus chalcogrammus
CCAATGGGGTTAGCTGGTGACTTGATGACGTCATTTAGGAAAGTCTGAAACCTGTGTTGGAACATTCTTGCCGCGGTAACCGGATTAGTTTTGAGTAAATTGCACCTCTGTGACCAGTCCAGGTCGTTGACGTTTCCCTGTATTTTCTGTAGTCTCATGAAAACATCGATGAGTTCAGTCCAGCGTAAATCAGCACATGAAAATGAACAGAACCAAGTAGGGACACCAAGCTGACGAACCATAGCAAATAGATTTTTCTGTACACCTTGCCAAAAAACTGGAGTCCCTCGGATCGGTTGAAGGAACTTGTAACCGAGATCGGTTTTTAAGACATTTTGTACATAGTCTTTGTTTGAAAGCATGGCGGAAGTTATAGCCAATGATTCCCCTGCATGGTAACCTTTTCTCAATGCTATGGACACCTTGGAAACAACCTGATTGACCTCAGATAAATATTGAGCATAGAAAATGTAGTCCAAGTTGCTGCTAAACCTCCCATCAGCATTTAGGATTCGTGTGTTGATGTATCTACTGAGAGTGAGCCTGTGGGGCCGTGCATCATGGAATGTACCCGTCCCTTTGGGGAAAAGAGTTGGGAAACATTTTGCTTCATTGCCCTTATCTGTCAGCAGCCTAACAGGACTGTTGCCCTCAGCTGGAGCTATTGATAAAACACTTTCGAAATGCTGATATTTCGAAATGCAAATATTTCCTGTGCGATATCAATCGGTTGCAAACATGTGTCCAAGAGTAACCCGTGTGTTTGAGTTTCATATATGTGGTCAGCTTCTTCATCATCCGACACCTGGTCTGATTGAGTTGTAATGTCACTGCTTTCAGGTGCAGATGGAGTGTCATTAACTGGGTTGCATTCTTTCAAAACAGAACATGCATCTTCTGGCAACGGATTTTCCCATTCTGCGTTAAAGTCTATGTCCTTATACCATTTATTCATGTCCTTTAAACATGCTATCGCATTTTGGATTTTTTGAGTGTGCACATATTGATACTGATAATGCCCCTTATAAGTAAGTTTTCTTTTCAGTTTTATTCGGATCATTAAATCTTGATTTTCTAGCCTAGGGAGAACTGAAGTGACTACATCGCTGTTTGATGGAACGCAAGTCACCGGCCCATGGACAGAATTCTGAGAACCACGTGGCAATGCCACAAGTCGCATAAAGGGAATATTCATTGCGCACAGGTGTTGTTCTAATGAGTTCAGTGTGCCTAATTCGTCAGGAATTGGATCCAATGCCATATTGTTAACAGCGCTCTCCTGGGGTACCTTACCACTGAGTATCTTGGAGTTGCAACTGAAACATATCCACAATTTCCCAGCAACTGTCTGTTTTAGTGTGCATGGCGTTAAACATGCGTTATCACATTGATGGAGATATGTTGTAGTAATGCATTGTTTTGCAATTGCTGACACAGTTGAAGCCTTGGATTCATATGAAGTTATGTCACATAATCGAACTTGTTTACGGAACAATAATCTGTGACACACACAACAAACATGTTCTGGTCCATGTTTGACCTCTTCTTGGAAGAGCTCAATTACAAAGTCAATATTGTGTTTTAAGAGGGTTAGATTAAGTCTCCTTTGACAGTTTCTTTCAATTACGGAGGGCTTATAAGCCGGATCTTCTCTGTATTTGATTACAATACTTTCAATCACCTTGTTACGATGGGCTGGATTATTAGTATATTTTTCAAAACTGCTG
The DNA here is from genome assembly GCF_026213295.1 of Gadus chalcogrammus. Taxonomy (NCBI): domain Eukaryota; kingdom Metazoa; phylum Chordata; class Actinopteri; order Gadiformes; family Gadidae; genus Gadus; species Gadus chalcogrammus. Next base: position 7,938,849 of record NC_079418.1, read on the forward strand.
TTTTTTTGTTGTTTTTTGTACAGTTCATTATTAGCATATTTGTCGATACCGCTGTTTATTACTTGTTGTTTGAACGTTTCATTATTAGCATATTTTTCAATACTGCTGTTTTTTACTTTTTCTTTGAACGTTTCATTATTAGCATATTTTTCAACGCTGCTGCTTTTTACTTTTTCTTTGAACGTTTCATTATTAGCATATTTTTCGATATTGCTGATTTTTACTTGTTCTCTGAATAGTTCATTATTAGCATATTTTTCGATACTGCTATTCGATTGCTTGATACTGTTTATCACAATTATATCTTTGTGTGGTTTTTAGCTTTTTAACTTGCCTATGTTCTGTGTCTTCTGCGTACGTTTTCTTTTGTCTTAGAATTTTTAATTTATCGGTACATTTTTTACGTGGTGAAACAAGGTCTGCATTGGACCTTTTGTGCGTCATTTCACAGAAGCTAGTTAAACTAAAGCATGTATGAGAGGTTTTTTCTTTGACACATGCAATTGGTTCATAATGGAGTTCATTGCAGTGTTTCAGATATATAGCTTTTATGGAAATCGGCTCAATGTTTGCCGTAAACGTAATCCATTTCTGTTGACTGTATGTGTAAACGTCAACACAGAGCAAATCTGCAGAAGCCTGTATTTCCAACTCTGTTGCCCAAGATCCAACATATTTCATTTTTGAGTCCCTGAGATATTGCTCCACAGAAGCAAATTTCTTGTCTTAAACAAGTAATGTAATGAAGTGGATTATTTGAGATGTGATTCACCACAGCCTTCCTAAAGGCCTTGTGATTTGACTCGCAACCACTAATTACAGACGAAAGAGAACGAAAGAAAACAGTACCGTCACCTTTCAATGGATGTTGTATGGCATGGTTCAGGCTGTGCCATATCGAAGGGTTGTACAACAATATTTTGATCTAAAGTTGGTACGATATTCAGTTTGTTTGCAGATCCTGTTTTTTTCGCTTAATGTCAATCCAGTAAATATTATATTGGGTCTATCTGATACAGAATTAAAACAGACATCTGATCCCACCATTTGTGTGAATTGGAAGATCACTGTCAATGTTCACAGTTGTGTCACATGTAGAAGTGTTTGCTACAGGCTGCACAGTTTCAAGGGAAAAAGACGCGTTTACTGCAAGGGAATTTCTATCTGTTACCGAAAGGACACAGAGATCAGAGTCACTGTCAGTGTCCAAAGTACCGTCATGTGCCGAAGTGCTGGCTTCAGGCTGTGCAGTTAAAGCAGTAAATGGTGAGTTTACCTCAACAGCTTTCACACCAGTGACTCAAACACCTTGTTTGGGATATCAAAAGCATGTGGATGATTTTGATATAAGGAATTGACAAGGTTCTTAATATGGTCATATAACTCATACACAGTAGCATAGTGCGCTACTATGCTGGTTCCATCCGGTGCAACTGAACCCCAAGTACTACGAGAATGAGGATCGAAAACTGCAAAAGCAGTTTCGACCTTGAAAACGGCACAGACACTTCCTTGGATGTTGAGCAAGCATGTGTCTGTCTGCAGCAGTGTCTTCTGAATAGCCTCTTCTAAAGGCATGGCGTGCCACCTTCCGTTTCTATCATAATGGAAGAGAACGGAAATGATAACAGTTAATGAAATATAACGCATTTGTTATCAATGCAACTATCTGTACCATACAATGTAAAGCTTGTCATATAGGATTACAGGCGCTATTAATATGTATGCACTCACAAACAGTTAATATCAAAATCACACAAATTACCTTTGAGCGATTCCCCATGGGGACGTCAAGGTTGGATGGAACAATGCGATCCATTGCAGCCAACTTGTCAGTGCTAACCGGATAGGTTTAGCCGACAAAGCACCTCCTCAGGACCAGAGGAGGCACACAAACCTAGAAATAAAAAACAGAATTGAGCCATTGACCATTTGCCTTGTCTTATAGGAATAGCATTTAAATGAAACAACAAATGTACGCATCATTACGGTTTAATTTCCTATCAGCTATCATACCAATGTGCAAACCTCATGAGGAAGGATCCGCACGGAAGACTGATCCCAGTCCTCAGGCGCATCCCAGGACTCAGGTTGGCTGCGCTATAAACACATAGGGGGAATTAGTATTCAATAAATGTGGCCTAACTAAAACTAAAGCTCTTCAAAATTGTATACTTTTACCTTTCCGCGGCCGTCCGACGACAGTTTCCTTGAAGGGGTCAAGGGGACGTGACGTGAAACCTCTCCCTTCACAACCACGGTGGTAGCAAAGGGTCTCACAGTCGGGGGTGACTTGGGAGGAGACACAGGCGGAGGTGTAACAGGCAGAGGTGACTGTAGCTGCCCAAAGGAGAAGTGCCACAGAAGCTTCGCGAGAAGCGGCATCCCCAGGTCGTCACTCAGGTGGATCTATTATAATGAGAAGCACGGGTTATTATTGAATATAACTGCTGTGTTGCCTTATAAAAATGACATTACATGAATATCTCACGTGCCAAGTTATAACACGACTTACCCCATCACGACTCCCAAGGCACGTGAATCCAGCGAAAGCGGTCAGCTGTGACGCAGTACTTTACACCTGCAGAAGAAAACAAATATTAAACCATACACTATATACATATTTTACACGTGGTACCAAGAGATGGTGTTGGTACACTAAAAGCTTTCCTACAAAGATATTCTATACTGACATTATCTCTAATCATTTTTACATACCGTTCTTTGCTGCAACGCGACGAAACTCCTCTCGAAGGAATTGTTGCGGTGCCAATTCACTCACCAGCCGGGGAGGGAAATCGAGCACAAACACCTGATCCACACAAAAGTTTTGGATTACACACTATACAATTCTGTTAAATAGTCTGCCTTGAAAATACACTTTATTTGTAACACAAAAACTACCTTAGGCCATCGACTGCGGGCAGCTCTCAGAAGTCCATCGAAGGCAACTCCAGCCGCTTCGATGCCGGGGCAGTCGCCGTGAGGTTGTTGCTTGGAGCCAGCAAGCAAACGATGTCGGGGGTTCTGGGGATGTCTGCGTTCAGCAACTCAGTGCGGAGCTCAGCGGCAGACGCCCCAGGCGTAGACAGGAACCCAAACGAAAGGCAACCGTCTGGCATCCTCACGTACGGTCAACCAACGCACGCAGATGCGAGTCGCCCACAAACAGCACAAACGATAAATAAGGACAAATAAAAAGTTGTCATTCCCACTCCAAACATATTCCACAGCTAAATTATACATCATTTCTGAAAGGTCTTTGAAAAGTTTACCTGCTTAAATGGAGACTCAGGAGGGAGATCCAATCGAGGGAACTTACCAGTGTGGGCCGCAGACCGGCCAAGGCTTGACACGGTGACGTGCTCCAGTGCCACGCACTAATAAAGAGACAAATTCAACACAAAACTAAAATGAATAACTTATCTCGAGCTATTGATCTAAAAGTCAAACATCACACATTCATGCAATAGAATTCTGAGGAATATAAACGAGTTGAAAACATGCATCATTGTATCTTTACGACTACATACCAGGCTCGAAGCCTCTGGCCGGAGTCGTCGCCATGGGAAGAATCCTCTTCCACTTCATCTTGGCTAGAGACGAAGCGCGCGAGGCACGAGGCATCTAATGATTTCACAATAAGAAAAATAGAATGTTTCAAAATAGGTACAAGATTTCCCTTTACAAATATACATCAAGAAAGGATGCATGTTGAAAACCCCACCCTGTACAGATGTATTTATGTAATTATAACCATGTGTTTTCATATGAAATGAACATTAAACAGAACAGATAGGTGCAATAAATACACACATGCACAAGGTGTTCATGTGAAATCAATATATGGCTAAAGCACAGCATTTAAAACACATTGCATATGGTGGACAGAGTTAGAGTTTAGACTGTTGGGCGGATGTGTGCGTGTAAAAAGGAAATGTAACACGACATTACAGCATTTAAAACACATTGCATTGTTTGGCAGATACAATCCAAATTTTCCTAATCACAGCCAACTTATAAAGCTTTCATCCAAGGACAAATTTAAAGCCAAATATTTGCATAGAATGACATAGGCAGTACAGAAACCATTTTCCCCAAAAAATCTATTAATCGACAACTAAAATGCTAATTCAGTCAAAACCCAACCGGTAAGCAATATAATCAGCACCTCACCTTGAGTTGAACGGCGGACGATCTCCCGTTTCTCCTTTCAACACATGACAACAACAGACCTACCTTGCTTAGAAAATCTGAAAATCAGTATACAGACACACACACGACACAGCCCCCCCCCCCCCCCCCCCCAGACACACACACACAGACACACACGACACAGCCCCCCACACACACACACACGACACAGCCCCCCACACACACCTAGACACACACCTAGACACACAGACACAGACACCTAGACAGACACACACACACACACACACGTAGACAGACAGACACACACACACCTAGACAGACAGACACACACACCTAGACAGACAGACAGACAGACACACACACACACACACACCTAGACAGACAGACAGACAGACACACACACACACCTAGACAGACAGACAGACAGACAGACAGACACACACACACCTAGACAGACAGACAGACAAGAAGACAGACACACACAAACTAGACAGCACCACACCCTACGACAGACACACACACACCTAGGACAACACAAAACACACACCTACACACACACAACCTAGACAGACAGACCAGCCAGACAGACAGACAGACACACACCACACCTAGACAGACACACAAACACCTAGACAGGACACACCACACCTACACCCCCACACACCTAGACAGAACACACACACACACCTCGACAGACACACACACACACTAGACAGACCCACACACACACCTAGACAGACACACACACCCACCTAGACAGACACCCACACACACACCACCTAGAAAGACACACACACACACCTAGACCGACACACACACACAACACCTAGACAGAACACACCACACCAAACCTAGACAGAACACACACACACACCATAGTACAGACACACCACACCTAGACAGCCACACAACTAGACAGAACACACACACACCTAGACAGACACACACACACACCTAGACAGACACACACACACACACACACACACACACAACACACACACCACACACACACACAACACACACACACACACACACAACCACCACACACCACACAACACACAACACACACACACACACACCTAGACACCCACACACACACACACCTAGACCCACAACAACACACACACCACACACCTAGACACACACACACACACCACACCTAGACACACACCACACACCCACACACACACACCTAGACACCACACACACACCACACACCTAGACACACACACCACACACACCTAGACACAACACACACAACACACACAACACCACACACACACACACACACCACACACCTAGACAGACACAACACACACACCTCCGACACACACACACACACACACCTAGACAGACACCACACACACACACCTAGACAGACACACACACACACACCTAGACAGACACACACACACACACCTAGACACACCTAGACACACACACACACACCTAGACACACACACACACACACACCTAGACACACACACCTAGACACACACACACACACACACACCTAGACACACACACCTAGACACACACACACACACACACACACCTAGACAGACACACACACCCAGACACACACACACACACCTAGACACACACACCTAGACACACACACACACACACACACACACCTAGACACACACACACACACACCTAGACAGACACACACACACACACCTAGACACACACACACACACCTAGACACACACACACACACCTAGACACACACACACACACCTAGACACACACACACACACCTAGACACACACACACACACTAGACACACACACACACACCTAGACACACACACACACACCTAGACACACACACACACACACCTAGACACACACACACACCTAGACAGACACACACACCTAGACAGACACACACACCTAGACAGACACACACACCCCTAGACAGACACACACACCCCTAGACAGACACACACACCCCTAGACAGACAGACACACACCTAGACAGACAGACACACACCTAGACAGACAGACACACACCTAGACAGACAGACACACACCTAGACAGACAGCCACACACCTAGACAGACAGACACACACCTAGACAGACAGACACACACCTAGACAGACACACACACACCTAGACAGACACACACACACCTAGACAGACACACACACACCTAGACAGACACACACACACCTAGACAGACACACACACACCTAGACAGACACACACCTAGACAGACACACACACACCTAGACAGACACACACACACCTAGACAGACACACACCTAGACAGACACACACCTAGACAGACACACACACACACACACCTAGACAGACACACACACACACACACCTAGACAGACACACACACACACACACACACCTAGACAGACACACACACACACACACACCTAGACAGACACACACACACACCCCTAGACAGACACACACACACACTAGACAGACACACACACACACACCTAGACAGACACACACACACACACCTAGACAGACACACACACACACACACCTAGACAGACACACACACACACACCTAGACAGACACACACACACACACCTAGACACACACACACACACCTAGACACACACACACACACCTAGACACACACACACACACCTAGACACACACACACACACCTAGACACACACACACACACCTAGACACAGACACACACACCTAGACAGACAGACACACCTAGACAGCCACACACACCTAGACAGCCACACACACACACACACCTAGACAGCCACACACACACACACACCTAGACAGCACACACACACACCTAGACAGCCACACACACACACTAGACAGCCACACACACACACCTAGACAGCCACACACACACACCTAGACAGCCACACACACACACCTAGACAGCCACACACACACACCTAGACAGACACACACACCTAGACAGACACACACACCTAGACAGACACACACACCTAGACAGACACACACACTAGACAGACACACACACCCCTAGACAGACACACACACCCTAGACAGACACACACACCCCTAGACAGACACACACACACCTAGACAGACAGACACACACACACACACCTAGACAGACAGACACACACCTAGACAGACAGACACACACCTAGACAGACAGACACACACCTAGACAGACAGACACACACCTAGACAGACAGACACACACCTAGACAGACACACACACACCTAGACAGACACACACACACCTAGACAGACACACACACACCTAGACAGACACACACACACCTAGACAGACACACACACACCTAGACAGACACACACACACCTAGACAGACACACACACACCTAGACAGACACACACCTAGACAGACACACACACACACACCTAGACAGACACACACACCACACCTAGACAGACACACACACACCACACACACCTAGACAGACACCACACACACACACACCTAGACAGACACACACACACACACACCTAGACAGACCACACACACACACACACCTAGACAGACACCACACACACACACACACCTAGACAGACACACACACACCTAGACAGACACACACAACACACCTAGACAGCCACACACACACACCTAGACCGACACCCACCCCACCCATAGACAGACCACACACACCCAACCACACCTAGGACAGACACAACCACACACACACCTAGACAGACACCCACACACACACCTAGACACAACACACACACACCTCGGACACACACACACACCCCTAGACACACACCCACACACCTAGACACAGACCACACACACTAGGACACAGACACACCACCCTAGACAGGACACACACACCTAGACAGACACACACACCTAGACAGACACACACCACACCCCTGAGACCAGCCACACACACACCCACACCTAGACAGCCACACCACAACACACACACCTAGACAGCCACACACACACCTAGACAGCCACACACACACACACCTAGACAGCCACACACACACACCTAGACAGCCACACACACACACCTAGACAGCCACACACACACACACCTAGACAGCCACACACACACACACCTAGACAGCCACCACACACACCTAGACAGCCACACACCACAACCTAGACAGCCACACACACCACACCTAGCCAGCCACACACACACACCTAGCCAGCCACACACACACACCTAGACCGCACACCACAACACACACCTAGACAGCCCCCACACACACACCTAGGAACCGCCCCCCCAACACACACACACACCTAGACAGCCACACAGCCACACAGCCACACACACACACACACACACACACACACCTAGACAGCCACACACACACCTAGACAGCCACACACACACACACACACCTAGACAGCCACACACGGACGGCGGACGATCTCCCGTTTCTCCACATGACCAACAGCACAGCATTTGAAACACATTGCATATGGTGGAGTTTAGACTGTTGGGCGATGTGTGCGTGTAAAAAGTGAATGTAACACGACATTTCAGCATTTAAAACACATTGCACAGATACAATCCAAATTTAAAGCCAAATATTTGCGTATTAGCGTTTGAGTATTAGCGTTCCAGAAAGCTACCGAAACAACTACAACTAGGCAGAACTAAGAAACCAAACCGTTTGTAAATCCGTCCAAGATTTCAGCGGCTACCAAAACAACTACAACGAGGCAGAACTAAGAAACCAAACCGTTTGTAAATCCGTCAAGATTTCAGCGAGATAAGAGTATTAGCGTTCCAGAAAGCTACCAAAACAACTACAACGAGGCAGAACTAAGAAACCAAACCGTTTGTAAATCCGTCAAGATTTCAGCGAGATAAGAGTATTAGCGTTCCACAAAGCTTTTCTGTGGCAAGATGGCTGGCGGCCTAGACGCCGCCGTAGACCACAAAGCGCCCCACACAAACTATTACAGGGGGCTTTAATATTTTCTCGTAAATCCTTTGCTTGCAATTACTGCATCAAAAGCAAACCTAATACTTTAAACATAATTATCAATTTCATAAGGATATATATCTATGGTCGTGGGTACCATGCGCGACTTACAAGATGCATACAAAATGGCGGACAAGCATAATTATCCATTTCAGAAGGACTTACCTTGACAACGAACTTCTTTGGTTGAACCGCAAAGTTGAAAGACAGAACGTACTCAAATGAATCCGCTCACAATATTAATACGTGGAAGGGAGAGGAAAAGGGTCTATCTGAACAAAGATGTCTCAAGAAGAGAAAATCCGCTCAGAGTGAGCCGTGCACCGTTGCTGACGCGCTAGTCATTCCCTGAGTGTAACTCGCGAAGCACCATGGGAGTACACCACGCCCACGCCTGAACAGATAACAAAATGGCGTTTTATCAACACGGGTTTAATATTTTGTCGCAAACCGCCAGTCCCGGGGACGCATCTGATTTTCCCCATGAAAAACGATACATTGTCAACATTAAACAACTCGTGTTTAATCACAGTAACTGGCCAAAGAAACCTTCTTGTGAGCAGACCGGACAAGCGCTGTTTCAACCCTCTGCGCATCTACTCGGCGCAGACGTGATCCCCTAGGCAGAACTAAGAAACCAAACCGTTTGTAAATCCGTCAAGATTTCAGCGAGATAAGAGTATTAGCGTTCCAGAAAGCTACCAAAACAACTACTCCTACACAGGAGTTTGTGACAAGGACGTTGGCAAATGATACTTTAAATCATAAAAACAAATTCAAAGAAAAAACCAAACTAACGAAACAAGATAAACAAAGTAAAACAAACTAACAAAAGAAATGATTAAATAAAAATAAAAAATATATATACTTAAGGTTAAATTCTCCTAATTAGGTTAGTATCTTTTAGCTAATTTATCAGCAATTTCATTGCCATATATTCCATGGTGGTCTGGAATCCAACGAACTGAATAACTAAACCAAGGCTTATAATATTTAAAAGAAGATGCTTTACCTCTGGGCTTATAATATTTAAAAGAAGATGCTTTACCTCTGTCACTAAATCTTCACATATTGAATTATCTGTTATAAAACTTAGTATCTACAACCCATCTAAGAGCGGTTATTATTGTGGCCATCTCGATTGAGTATTCTGATAAAGTCACCCACTCTATATCTAGCTTTTTTTATTGTAACACTTGGTTCAAATCCTATTTCGTACACATGCAGCCATTTGGACACCATTCTATGATAGCTGATAACCAAGGTACACACTGTAATACTATAATCAAGAGGACATACAGGCAGTTCAAATAAAAAGAGATAGAACTTTATTGATCTGGAAACGTCACAATGTTATTGCTTAAGAAACAGATTCCATCCAACTAACTATTTACGAAAAATGCAATCAATAATTTATATAAAAGTAAATGTTTACATATCGACCAGCAACAAAGTAAATGTTTACATATCGACCAGCAACGAAGTTGGAGTAGCCTACCCAAATAATGAATTGTAATACACCAACATTGTCAACTGTCATACATAGCTAACCATAACCCTGTCATACATAGCTAAACAAGCAAATGGGGATGGAAATATTTTATTTATAACTCTAACAAAGAACTCTCCAATAGCTTTTTTTTAAGATTTAATAGGTTTCTTAAAGGCACACAAGGCAAAGATGGGTGAGAGACGCTCCATTCACCCGATAATTAGCCATTTAATCATCAGTGACTAAGAAACTGTTAAATTAACCTAAAAATGTTACCTGGTGTGCCTTTAATGAAAGACTGTGTATGTGTTTCAGAGATGTTTGTACATCTCTGCTATGTCATGCAAAATCCTACCCAATGGACCACTGTGGTACTTTTTTGCAATCCATTCATGCCACTCAATCACATTTAGGTGGTCTGACAACAGTTCTTCTGTCCGGTTGCCCCTTTGTCTCCAGACCTGCTCCTTAACAGTTCGCCAAGCACGTTCAATGTGCTGTGTATGGTTTCCTGTAATAGGATCCATATACCACATACTGTGGTTTACAGTCAAGTGTCTGAACCCCAGATCATTAAGTACGCGTATGGACCGCCATTCATCACTAATGATGTAAGAAGCCCATTTTTACCATGTCGGCATAGCAAAGGGACAAGTTCTTGTCTGGTTCGGCCTGTCCACCAGGCGCAGGATTGGTCTCTGACTCTTCCATCACTTTTCTTCACGCCCAACATGCCAAAAACCCACTTTTTTCTTTTCCACCCCCAGCCGCTCCTGCCTCTCCCATACTATATTAAAACAAAACAAAGAGAAAATGATCATGAAGGTCAAGCAAGTCGCAGCCAAAGCATAACACATTCTGTGTATAAGGGATGCATTACACAAGGATACAACAACGTTTTATTGGTCACATGCACATAGTTACTGGTGTAAGGAAATGCAATGAAATTGAGTTCGTAAAGATGTAAAGTGCATGTTGGACATTGGGGAGGGATTATTGAGGGATGGTACGGGTCGGCTTGGGACATCACGATAAAGACCTGTGCATCGTAATCAATCGGTACAATTAATTTGCGAAAACCGTGCGCTCGGTTGAATTTGCCCTGATCTAATGTTAACACTTTGAAAGGGATTAACATGACGTCACCATGTAATCTGAGGGTCTACCTGTGCCAGTGGTGTGTGTAATTTCGAAGTTACAGATCAGCCCTATGCACGAACTCGAGACTCCCAATTATAAAAATACCAGACATGTGGTTTTAACAATGGAGAGTTAGCAGGGGTGTCGGCACTCTCCAAATCAGAGGCTGAACTCGTATGATGTTGTGTACTAGGCATAAGGTGATGAAGTGGTATGACGAATGGGCAAGAGCTGGGTGGGGTTTGCAGGCAGGAGGGGCGGGGGGCTTCCTGGTGATGGGCTATGGGGTGTGTGGAGGGGGGTGGTAGCAGGCGTTAGGGGGGAGGCGGGGGGGGCCTTACAATATACAGAATACATCAGTGGAGTTTTTTTTGATGATGGGCAGAGCTAGGGGCCGAGCTGTCGGTGTAGAGTAGTGGGCCCATGTGGGTAAATGAGTGTGTGTAGGTTGGGGCTGAATGTGAAGAATGACACTTGGCCGAATGCAGGGGAATGGGTGCACAATGCGTGTGTATGCACTTTACTATTATCAATGTGTGTTGTTGTCAGTGATGTCTAACACTTAATTTTCCAGAATATTTTAATTATGGTAGTTACTCTGATATTTTATGTACATGTTATGAAAATTCAAACAATATTTTCTCACCTTTCTCTTATGTCTGAAGTGGCTTTCGTCGATCACCACATACTCGTGTCTTCCACCCAATCGCTGTCCCTTCCTTCTCCTTCTTCTATTAAGTGCCCAAATACATACTTCTCGTAGCTTCTTTGCCATCTTTGAAAGAGAGGTCGGACTCCTTGATATCTCATCCATCATCATGTCAATCTGTCTTAAACGCAGTCCTTGTGAAAACCTGAAACAAAGCATCACAAATAATTAGCATTTCTTCAAATGACCCCCCCCCCCTTCCACACACACACACACACACACACACACACACACACACACACACACACACACACACACACACATACATGCATAGACTGTAATAATATTCAGAAAATAGAAAGGACACGTGTAACACATTAGTAACAGAGCCGGTATGCGTAGGGCTTCACATCACACTGCAAGGCTTCACATCACATTTGAAATTGTGTAAGAGCATGACAGTGTTTATTTGGCTACAGGCTATTTTAATGTCACATTTTGGCTGCTGGTGTATGTGGTGCACTTTGGCAGAAGAGCCGTTCACTTCATTCTCACCTTTCCTTTCATTCTCAAGCTATACGTTAAAATAACATTACCAGAGGCTACATGCAGGCGCACAATGAAAACACTCCACTCATCTATCCTTAGCCTACATTATTGTGTCATAATCTTACCTGTAAATGAACCGTGACCAATCAAAAAGAGATAACTTGGACTGGCTGAAAATTGACTTGTGCCTTATAGACTGCTTCACTCTGTTCCTGTGATTGAAGCCCCCTCTGCACATCCTGCGGATTAAAATATAAATATATTTCTTTAACAAAAAAGTCAAAAGTAAATTTGACATTAAACTTAAGAAGAAGACCAACTTACCATTCATAGTAGTCTCCACAAGACTTCTTTGTCATTTTCATTTTGCCTCTGCAGGTTTTGCATTTCATCTTCTGCTTGAGGATTTGTTTTTTCTGTAGCCACTTAATTAATTTTAAATGTTTCTTAGTTGATCGGCGACCCTCAATAAGGATTCTAAATTTCCTAGCTAAGTCTGTCATAGTGTACACAGCATGTCGTCAGACCCATCTATGCTTGACTGAGTGCGCTGTTAGCCCAATGTACATAATGGCTCTTTCCCTCCAATTCTTCCTTGGGGTTATAGGTTAACGTACGGTGGCGCTGAGCATTCACCAAATAAAAAAAAGATTCACAGCTAATGCAGCCGTTAGCACACTCAGGATCTCGTAATTACGAGATATTATCTCGTAATTACGAGATCCTGAGTGTGCTAACGGCTACATTAGCTGTGAAACTTTTTTTATTACCGTAATTATGTATTATGTAATTCTTAAACTTTATATTAAAACCACTAAAATAAATAATATGCATACATTTATTTTTTTTCAAATGCGCCCATCACAGTGGTCTGCATACATCTGACTCCTCCTGTTGGAACTCACTTCGCAGAGCTCAACAAGCAGAGACACTGGCTGAAGTTCACATTGATGCTCTTTTGAATTGCGCAAGCCAGGCTCGCTAGTTTATTTGGCAGTGTACGTAATGTCGGCCGGCACCAGATCTGGGAAAGTTTAAGAAAGAAACACAACAGCAGCGAAGGACGACACAAAATGCTCCCCTCCGCCTCCGCTCAAACATGTGACATCAACTTTGACAGTGGTGATGGACTCCACAAGATTACCCCCACATGTCTCTGAACCGAAGAAAGGTAAGTTCGAACAGGTTATGACCTAGCATTATGTTCATAAAATTAGGCTATGCTTACTGGTTAGCATTAACACTGGCACCCCTTTCCCACACATTGACGAGACTATGGCGCCCCGCCATAGTCCGCCGCGTGGTGAGAAATCGATTCATTGGCCGAAGCATGTCATGCACTGGTACGAGACCTAGATTGTTTTTATTATTATTATTATACATATTTATTACACAGTCGGAGTACATGTGGTTATTTTTGACTAGGTATTATGTAATTCTTACAACTTTTGTTACGACCACGGGTCGGAACAATGGAGTGTCGAAACTCTGACCGTAGGCCTATAAAGCCTGAGCCTATTCAAATAACCGGAGGTGCGTTCACTTTCAGAATCGCAAACATGGGCAAACGTTCGCGAACGATTTTAAAACATTTTCCGTTAAACGAACATAAGCAAGCAAACGTTTACGAACATAGGCAAACTGTCTGAAGAGGTAGTTCTCCACAAACAGAGATGGATCGCGGTGCTCTCTTCGGCTACGTGACATTCGTTGCCATGGCATTAAACTAAACTATATTGAATCATTTACTCCTTTCACTACACTGAAAGCAATAGATAAAACGTTTCATATAGCCTATCTACACCCTTACTTCAACTGTTGTCTTTTGCATCCTAAAATGCGATTTGAACGTTATATCGCAGTGGGTACAACTTCGGTGACGTAGCCCTCTATTCTTGAATTTTCCGTACTGGTTGTCTGCAGTAGGCTTTCAACGAGGTCGACCACTTGCAAACCCTCTTCTGTAAACTCTTCTAACATGGAGGCTGCCGCTAATACCATGGCTTCGTATCCATTTTTTTCGTTTACAGTTTGTTTAGAACGGTGTTCAAAAATCGTTCAAAATTAATTGTTTATGGTCAAACGCGTTCGTTGCGAACGTTCGCCTATGTTCGCTGAACTTGAACGCACCTCAGGTCTTGTCATAGTGTATAAAACTTATTATTCTGCATGAATTACATTACAGCTTAGTGGCTACTTTACAGCTGAGTAACTACTTAAATGTCCAAAATACTCTAAGCTATTCATGAGAACGGCAATATTTGATCCTAACAGTAACTTTGATGCACAATACTTTCAAAATCTCTTACTTTCAAAGTTATGGCTAGATAGACAATGTTCGTGGTATTTGTTACCGAATTTGCTATAACATAAACAGGCTGTGTTAAAAAAATTATTAAATTGCTGTGTGTTAGCTGTACAACTATGCTGAAATGACGTTTTTTGACAGGTGACCGGTCACCAACGGTGGAGAATCTCCTCCAAAAGGCCAAGATGAGAGAGCGGTCTCACGATAAGAAACTCCAGAAAGTGATAAAGGAGAGGGATGCTCTTCGCAAACAACTGGCATGTAAGGTTCAACAAGCCTACATTTTCGGTGTAGACACAAAAATGTATACAGTGTCAGTCAAAACATATACCTATTCCAAGTAGGAGGTTAAGTGGTACACCTGGTTAGTTAAGTTAGAGGAAGTGGTAAACCTCCTTATAGTAGCCTGCTGGCTTTCTGTAGTTAAGAGAATGGAGACTCCAGACTCTTCTATTATCATATTTACCACTACCTCTAGCTTTACTTACCCTGGTTCGAAACTTAACCACCTAATAGTAACCACCTAATAGTAAACACATCCCAGGTCTAGGGTTATTTTGACTTTACACAAAATATTACCTTTGTTGGAACAAAAAGGAAGAAATGGTATTCTGTATAAGGCATCGCAATATCTGTTTAATCTTTGTTTTTTGTACTGTCTAGACCTGTCTAAAGCTCCCAGAGAAGAACAATCTTCAGAGGAAGACACTGCCTCTGCTCATCATTGTCTTCACTGAGCCGGTCCTCATCCTGTTCTTCCTCCTCCTCCTCAGATGAGAAGATGAAACGAAAGGGCAAGGGAAAACTCAGACTTTCAAAGACAAGAACAAAATAAAGAAGGCCCAGGAAGCACCACAAAGTGACTGATGTCCGCAAAAGAGTAAAACTCCAGTAAAACGTTGAATGTGAGTTATTCCTTTATGGTAGCAAATGCATTTTCCCCCCCCCCCCCCAACCCCCCCCCTCCCCTGTCTCAACATTTGAGATTGACCTTTCTCAGGTCATTCAGCCTTTCTCTGAGTTTGACCAGAGAGGTTAAAAGTGAAGCGGAGAAGCCAAATGTCTGTTAAATTCTGTGTTCTATTTTCAGAAGGGGGAGGGGGGAAATCCCAGAGTCGAGCCCTCATACCTCATACAGAAGTTAATTGAAAAGTTTACATTGTGACGTTTTGTGACACTCCCACTTATGCAGACTGGAAACTATTCACGTTTACTCCCATTGTAGTCTGGCTGAGCGGAAATGGACAGGTCTATTGCGCTAGCGTCAGATTCCACCGCTACTCCTCCCCTTCCGGTTCTGGCTTTCCCGTATTGCGCACCGCTGCTGCTTCCGGGGTTAGCCCCGCCCCTACGATTATGATTGGTTTAAAGAAATAAAAACAGGCCAGCCCAGTTTCCCCACGGATAGACGGCTCTAAATAAGCGTGGTTCCAGACCATTCTACTTGCTGTAGTTTGGTCTGGCTTTGCGAGACTACTCCCATTGTAATGTATTATGTTGCTCTACCTTGGTCAGTAACTTTGGTCTGACAGTAGTACTTTAAACTCCAGCCTAGCATAGATTATTGAATCAGATTAGCCCATTAGCATCTCGCCTGTTAGTATCTGCTCAAAAGTGACTAAGAATTCAAAGAAAAATTCTAATTAAAACTTGATCCTTCTGTAGTTGCAAAGAGTACAAAGACAGTGGATAATGAAATGTGGCGATTTTCTATTCCTATAAAACATGGAACTATACTCTCATTCCGCATAGTAAATTAGGACATTTGCTGACACATCTGAAAATAGTCCCTCCATGTGTTAAAAGGATTATCAGGAGTGAATCAACCCGTAGCCCTGTTGTTTGAGGCTGCCGGGTGCTGTCAATAGGTATCAGAACGACAGCAATAGTTACAACGTAGACAGATGCGGGCATAGGAAAACGAAACTCACATGCCCTCAGTAGTTAGCGTTGGCTGCCGTTTCGCTATTTGGTCTACCGTGCATGGAATTCTGTCGTTCTCATGCCTATCGAAGCACTTGGCAATGCGAAACAACAGGGCTACAGGTTGATTCACTCCGCATAATCCCTTTAAGTCAAGTAGTGCAAACCACGGTATTGATCACCATGTCATTCTCTGTTGGTACACTTTGTAATTACTGAAGTATTACACAGGGCAAAATATCAGATTTCTTAGTTACGTTTGAGCAAGATGCTAATGGGCGAGATAATGGTCTAATCTGATTCAATGATCTATGCTTGGCTGGAGCCAAAAATGCTACCGTCAGACTCAGAAACGGCTGAATGAACTGAGAAAGGTCAATCTATAATTAGGCTACTTAACTCGAGGGAAAGTGGAAAACTGGGTGTAATTCCCCAAATGGTGACGTATCCTTTAATTCTACCCTAACATAAAGTGGACCTATTTAAAGGAGCTAGGTGGAATTCTGTCTTGTCTTGTATGCTGCCACATAACAATACAATAAGCATTTTCAACTCATAGCACTGTTGTGCACACACATTTTTATGTACCGTCCATAATGTAGTTTTTCTTTATGATTTGCTCCTTGCAGCCCGTGGCCCTTTTGAAGTGATAAGAAGATACAAGAAGGTCCTGAAAGCATACCTCGGGGCTTGAAATTGTCGGCTTCCTGTGCATACGCAGGGTGAACGAACTCACAGTCAGGTCCACGGCAAGCATTGCAGAGCTGGCAACAGCGTCACCTGCCGAGTTCACAAAGCTCCTCGATAAAACCAAACAGGGAAAGCTGAAAGATGTAGCAAATTTATGCGAAAACTACATTAAAGGTGATGCTCAGGTTCAGACAAAAATAGATGACTTAAAAAGTCAATGCAAATTAATCCCGTATGCAAAGAGAGCATAATTATTATTTTTTTACCCGTTCGTGTTGTTTTTTTCTAGTGTGGTTAAGAAATATTGCCTGTCTCTCACTCTGTCTTTCCCTCACTTTCTTGTGCTCTGTCTCACTGTCTTTCTCTCTTTTTCTCACGCTCTGGTTGAACCCCTCTCTCTTTCTCTGTTTATTTGATATACCATTTTATACATTCTGTTGGCATTCTAGTTTGATCATCTTTTGATCAGTTTAATGATCAGTGTTCCAGTAGGACCATCAGGTTAACTATCAGTGTCAGTGTTCCAGGAGAAAACAAAAAGCTATTTGTGAGCTCTTTGAGAGTCCTTTGTTAGAGAGTTATAAATAAAGTATTTTCATCCCCCTTCCCAACAGTGTGTGCTGAGGATCATTCATTTCCAGTGTGAGAGTTAAAATATTTGCTATCGTTAATACATGTTATAATAAATATTTGTAAATGATTAATAATTACTGTTCCAACTTTATTATAAGGGTCCCCAATACTAATAGTTATATATACTAATATATTCATTAAGCTTAACCAACTTGATTATAAGGGTCCCCCATACTGATAGTTATATATTACTAATATATTAATTAAGCTTAACCAACTTTATTATAAGGGTCCCTTATACTGATAGTTATATATTACTAATATTAATTAAGCTTAACCAACTTGATTATAAGGGTCCCCTATACTGATAGTTATATATTACTAATATATTAATTAAGCTTAACCAACTTTATTATAAGGGTCCCCCATACTGATAGTTATATATTACTAATATATTAATTAAGCTTAACCAACTTTATTATAAGGGTCCCCCATACTGATAGTTATATATTACTCATATATTAATTAAGCTTAACCAACTTTATTATAAGGGTCCCCCATACTGATAGTTATATATTACTCATATATTAATTAAGCTTAACCAACTTCATTGTAAGAGTCCGATGAGGAGTGGTTCATATTGGGATAGGCAGAAGCACAGTTTAATAACAATTAGTTAAATAATAATATGTCATTAACTTTTATATCAACATATAGTTTGTAAATAAACATTTAACATTTAAATAATGTAAGAAATAACTTAATTAGTGCCAAAAATACATTTAGTTAACTATTAATAAATATTAATACAATATTAGTTAATAGATTGTTTTCTATTTGTTAAAACATTAACATACAAATTGTATGCAAACAACTAATATTTAATTAATGATGGAAAAACTATTAACTTGTGCCAAATAGATATTTTAGTAACAATTAACAAATATTAACAAAGGGTTAGGTAATGACTAGTTTGCTATTTATTATGGCACCTTATTATAAAGTGTTACCGAAAGTCTACACCACATTTTGTGCACATTTCACAGCCAGCCGCTCTGACATGGTTAGCTGCCTTCCTTGTGTTGGCTTGCTAATCATATGAGCGGGATATAAATGCCTCATTTCATTTAATTTAATTTCATTTCAATGTAAAATCTAAATCTTAAATTTATATCTAAATGTTAAATCTAAATGTTAAATCTTAATCTAAATGTTAAATGTTAACTCTAAATGTGTCCCCAAGTTTAAAGCTAAATATTTAGAAAATATTCAAATCCCCAAGGAAACCACGCCCGCTGCAGTGGCTTCAAATCGCGCGGAGAACCCCTTCAAACCCTGCCTCTATAATGTTAGGCGCGGCAAAGATCGCACGACAAAGGCAAGCAGGCATGTCCAGTTCTCTGGGAGTCCTACACATCGAACGGGTGGTTATTGCAGCTGTACGGACTGCACTCCAGGGTGTAGCTCCCCGGTCCAGTCCACAACAGCCATGGTAAGTTAAGTTGTTTTAATTTGAGTTCTTTATGCATACTGGACGAGGGGGTTAGCCACTGTTAGCTAACCCAGCCAGTTAGCTGTGTGACACATGCTAGCTGAAGTTTTGTTATCCACTCCACTGTGAGGACATTCTGTAGCCTAGTTTACTTAGTGGTTACCAGTGACAAAACCGACCACTAACCCTGCGTTCACACCAAAAGATGCAAAAAGATGCCGCGCAGCACGATCCCATTCAAAGTGAATGTAGAGACGCGTTGCGGGTTTGCTGCCGGACCACTTCCTGCCGAGAAAATCGGCAGCAAAATTTGATTTGCGGCGCGGCAAGATTTGATTTGCAGCGCTGCCGGGCATGGGCGTGCTGCGCTGCAGGCGCGTTCACGTATTTTGCGGCGCGACAAATGCTGCTCGAGTTGAAATATTTCAACTTTTCGGCAGCAAACGCGTGATGACAGCCAATCAGCGTTCAACAGCGTTGCCAAAGCTGTGCTTTGCGTCCCCTTCAACGCTGCATCCATATATGCATGACATGCCGAGCAGGCGATTTGTTACGATTGGCCATTGGTAACAGTAGGTAACATGTTTACGTGGGTGAATAATTTAACTGTTTTGCACCACTTTACTATCTCTCTTGTAAACCAATCCTTGCAGACATTTGGAAATAAACATGTCCTCTGCCGTTGTCCCATGTCGATTGTGACAACATTGGGCAATGTCGCCGTGTCATGTTTTTGCTGGTTTTGTTTGGGGGGGGGGGGGGTGGGTGTGTGTGTGTGTGTGTGTGTGTGTGTGTGTGTGTGTGTGTGTGTGTGTGTGTGTGTGTGTGTGTGTGTGTGTGTGTGTGTGTGTGTGTGTGTGTGTGTGTGTGTGTCACTGAGCTGAGCCAAATGCCTGGCCAGGGGAGGAGAAACTTTTGCAGCCGCAAAACTTTGGCGACAACGCGTTCGGGCAGCAAATGCATCTTTTGGTGTGAACGCAGGGTTACTCTATGAAGCCTGTGCTGTGGTTAACATGTGTATATTAACGTACTTTGCCGCTATATCTGACATCTAAAATGCGGGCTCTTGTTTCAGGTTTCAACACCAGCGGTGCCCAGTGCCTCAGGCACTTCCAACTTTGCCACCACCGTCACATCACTGAGATCAGTAAGTCGTGATATAATAGCTGGATAACGTTTATGTTACCCTGAGAAGAATAAAACTATTGATATAAAATAACTGGTTAATATTGAAGTTCAACATTGGTAATTTGAGGTGTGCAAGCTGACGGGCTAACTGGCTTACATTAACTAGTGGAGTACTGTGCACGGATTTATAAAGAGTTGGAGTGAGGGTGTGGCGGGGCGGACAGATGTGTGTCAATCGGTGTAGAGCTGGGTTAGCAGTATACACTGTGAATGTAGCTGTTCATGTTACTGTGATCCACATATTGCGATGAAAATAAATTACGCATACCGTTGAGCAAAGCAGAGTTCCTGAACGTTATGTGATACATTGCGCTGATTGTAGTGACATGAATGAGTTGCAATTTACTTAAAGGGGCCCTATTATGCCCTTTTTTACTGTTCATTATTTAATTTGTTTGACCTCATAGAATTGATTTACAACAATAAAGGGTTGTCTAGCACATTATTTTTTCTCATACTTTATGAGTATTACAACCCCTATCTGAAACACCCTGTTGCTTAGAATTTTGAGGCATTTAGAATCTTGGTGCTGACAGGGTGCTGACGTCTCTTCAGGCACTCTGTCACTCTGTCTATGGCTTCAGTGCTACCTTACCAATTTGAGCCTGAGTCGGACCCCGAAAGCGATAATGGAGCTGACGACCCTAATGACGAGCGCGATTTTAGTCGTAGAATGGACCAGGACATTTCACAGTGTTAAGTTTTTGTTTATGATATTATACACACACGCGATTTATCATGTATTTAGCGTAGCTTTTCAGACTTAGCTTGCGGCTAGTAGACTACTCGTACTCTTCAAGGGTCCGTAACAACCTTTTTATGTCCCGACATGGCATATTGTTGACTACTTTTGTCCATCAAAATACACCGTTATAACTTATAACATCTCTACTACCTAGGTGCAACTGTGGGAATTGTGCCACTATGCCCAACGAAGTGAAGAACGTCTGCTGTAGAGTAATCCCAAAGGTAAAACTGATGAGCTTTAGGCTAAGCTAGTTTGTTGAGAACGATGTCATGTCATCTATCTATCATCTTCGGAGGATATATATATATATATATCCTCAGAAGAGGAGTAGCCTACCACTATCATCACAAAACCTAATAATTAACTTCTAGTAAACTATATTGCATGTTTAGATCATCTCTACCATATAGCAACAGTAATACCAGTCCACTTGTAATGGAAAACGAGCAATCTCATCATTCTCACCTGTTTGCTGTAGTTCCAGCCAACTGTACCATGTTTGTTATGTGAATTCATTAGTGATACATTTTTTTGTAAATACCAATCCTACTCGAATAGATGTTGCTTCAGCAATACCAGTTACGAGAAATCTCACCTGTTCCAACCCGGTATCACGCGATTTCGTGCTCTTGGGCACAAACTTTAATCTATTGAAGCGTGTTCCAGAGCACGATAGTCCGACTTTTTGCGTGCTACACAGAACGAAATGTAAACCAATGCATTCTGAATGGGAGTGTTCTCAGACAATTGACGTGCTCCACAAAACGGTACGAGAGAGAAAGAGAGAGAGGGAGGGACAGAGAGAGAGAGAGCGAGAGAGAGGCTTCAGAAAGGGTGTTCTCAGATAGTACAGTGCACCCTAGTTATGTTTATGCCAAAACCACAAATGCTATATATATATATATATATATATATATATATATATATATTGCCTAATTATATATATTGCCTATATATATATATATATAGGCTATATATATAATTAGGCTATAATTATATTATTTAGCGTGTAATGAGACAATCTATAGCCAAATTGTCGAAGATGCCCGAGAATCTCCGGGGATATCAGCATGGGAAATCGGCGCATCAGACCCATGAACCTATAAAGAAAGACGTCATCTTAAGCGGGAGAGAACGTTTGCGGTGCTGGTTTGTGTCACGTAAGTACAGGGCTCTCATGTCTCATGCATTCGGCGTGAGACACACGCAATTCAACCCATGCACACGCTCGAACCTGGTCTCACGAAAATACGTGACACTGTCACGTTATTTAATCTATTGAAACGTGATCAGGGAAACGTAGGCCTATTTTCTAAATTTTGTATTTCTGTTGGAAGTAGGCTATTTGTCGTGTCAGCATGACTTCCAAACTAAGGTTCTGTCCGGGAGCGTTCTCCCTAATGTCCCTTATGGAGCTCCGTACAGATCATTCATTGTTGAAAATTGTCTGTGATAACTAACAAATGACAGCTTTTGGCCACCCGTTTCTACTTAAAATTGTCTGTGATAACTAACAATATGACAGCTTTTGGCAACCCGTTTCTACTTTCACCTTTGATACTGAGAAATTGTGACAATACACGGATACATTAAATGCAGGTGCGCTGCTCTGTAGGCAAACCGCGAAGGAAAAATTGTAGCTGCTTCATCTGTTCTTTTTAGAATTGTATGTCTTGATGTTTATTTTATCTAGCCATCTATTCTCTTGTTTTTGGCTATGTGAATGAACGTCCGCGTCGATGCCTCGATCGCAAGTCCAGTGTCGCGAGCGGACGTTGCCATGACATCTAGAAATCATACCCTATTTAATGGGTTGTAGTGAGTGTAACATAATTCACCTACAGTATTTTCTTATGTGTTGTTCTTTCAATTGTGTTAGGCATGTCGTTTACTGTCTTGGTGGTTCAGGGATCGCTGTCCCTTTAAGGATTACGAGCGTCTCATGACGTCTGAGCCCATGCGGGATTTGTTTACTTTCAGCACGTTTTGATTTCCTGTTTCTCTCTTAGGCCTACTAAATGTCGTGGAAATATCAATCATAACTATAAATATACAATCATATACAAATTATATTAACCTTGTTTATATAATTATTACATAATTATTATGCAAATTAGAAGAATCTGTATACATTCTCCCTGTAACTTAAAACACATCCCTTCCTCTCTTTTAACTAAGACCCTGTGTCCATTACAATGGACGTCACATGACGGGGGCTTTTTTTTTTAAACTTTTTGCAACGTTTAACACCACTTGAACCCTTAAGTCCATATAAGTGGACGTTTAACAACCAATCAAACGGCAGTATAGCTTTGCTTGTTGACGAATGAAAAAAATTCACCACATGGAAGAGAGGCATGGCAGGGCTTCACCCCACACGTCGAAGTAAGGACCATTTTCAACAGTTATATTCATATTTATAGATATTTTATAGAAGATTTCATAGTTTTGATACAATATTGAAAGATGGAATGTATAAATAGAAGTGTAATATCATATGTTTCAGTGTTAGTTTTTACACAGGATTTGTTCAAATATCGCTGTCCATTAGAATGGACATTGGGTCAGAAACCATGTTATTGAACTCAATTTACCAGTATTGATGAATGACCTTATTACTATAAAAACAGTACATCAGAATAAGACAATGAGTTGATAATCAGTTGAAAATATTCCATATGCAGAATATACAGCCCTTGAAGTCCTTGAACTGATCGACAATGGAAATATCTCTGATATTGACATTTTTGGAAGCGATGAGGAAGATGGAGATGCTAATAGATTTCCAAGAGTTGGTGAGTGTAGAAAGTCAATGAATATCATATTAAAAAATAGTCATGTTTTAGTATAAACATCACATAATATCACATATAAGATTTTAAATATATAAATACAAATGTTTAGGGCCCTTACATACTCAGGAACAGTATGGTGATGTTTTGCTAATGATTTCAGGGGAAGACAGGGATGAGGCAGAGGTACCATTGGTAGGGGAAGAAGTTGAGATTGAGGCAGTGGAAGGTCAGGATGAGGACGACAGAGAGAATTATGAGCTTGAGGAGGCAGATATAAACCTGTTACTTGAGGATGGCCCTTTTGCAAACATCACAAAGAAGAGTGATATTGAGTGGCGTCGCACCCCCTTTACCCCAGTAAACACGACATGGGAAAGTCCTGCTCCTGCTCCTGAACCCCCTGAGCCACTAACACCATATGGCTACTTCAAGCAGTATGTTCCCAGTGAGATGTTCCAGCTGATGACAACAATGACTAACATCTATGCAGAACAAAATGCCGTCAGGGGGTATAAACATGCATCAATTTCTGAGATTGAAGCCCTTGTTGGTCTACATTTGGCAACTGGGGCATTGGGTTTGCCAAGAGTGCGAATGTACTGGTCTTCCAGTATCAATATCGGCCTTTTCCGGGATACTGTGTCTCGTAACCGATTTTTCCAGCTTCACTCCAACCTGCATGTGGTGAACAATAATGAGAGGCCTTCTGAAAACACTGATGTGTTCTACAAGGTCAGACCACTCTATGATTCCATAAGGAAACGCTGTCTAGAGCTGCAAATGGAAGAACAACTCGCAATTGATGAGCAGATTGTGCCTTTCAGGGGGAAACTTTCTGTGCTTCAGTATATCAAAGGGAAGCCAGAACCATGGGGAGTCAAGATATATTTCCTCTGCGGCAAAAGTGGCCTTGCTTATGACTTCCTCATCTATCAAGGTGCCACAACAGAGCTCTCTGAGCAGAGCAAGAAGGTTTTAGGACATGGAGCAGGTGTGCCAGAGATTCCAGAATCCTAACCACAAGCTCTTTTTTGACAACTTCTTCACTACATACAATGTCCTTGAAGTGCTGGCTGAAAAGAAAATCCATGCGGCTGGCACAGCTAGGGTTGTCCGCTTTGCAAAGCCTCCACTGAAGAGTGACAAGGAAATGTCAAAAAAAGAGCGAGGGAACCATGATGTAGTGAGGAGTAGGGATGGAAAGGTGGTTCTAGTGAAGTGGTTTGATAACCGCTCTGTTGTGCTGGCCTCCAACTTTTTTGGTGTAGGAGATGAAGATGAAGTTGCTAGGTGGCAGAAGAAAGATGGGCAGTTTGTTAAGGTCAAGCGTCCAGAGATGGTGAAGAAATACAATAAGGCCATGGGAGGGGTGGACAAGCTTGATCAACTCATCAGCCTTTACAGGATTACCATCCGGTCCCGCAAATGGTCACTGCGCATGATTACTCATGCCTTTGATGTTGCTGTAGTGAATAGCTGGCTTGAGTATCGCAGAGACAAAGAACGTCAGGGCACTCAGCCACCGCTAGTCATGGATCTCCTTGACTTCAAATTGAATGTGGCAGAAGCTCTTGTGCGTTTGGGGAAGCCCCACGCATTGAGAAAACGAGGGAGGCCGAGCAGTTCCAACACACCCAGTCCATGTACGAGTCCACCTCACCATGATGAGCCCCCAAAAAAGAAGGGAGCCATGGAAAAACGGCCCCTTCAAGAGGTGCAGACCGACATGCTGGACCACATGCCAAATTATGATGCAAAAAAAGAAGCAACAAGGTGCAAATTGCCAGGCTGTTCAGGAAAATGCATGTCTACTGTGACAAGTGTCAGGTACACTTCTGTTTTGTGTCACAGAGAAATTGCTTCAAATATGCCCACAGAAAATGAGACTAAAATGACAGAAATGTGAGACCCTCAAGTTATTTTTGTTGGTAAATTGTAACCAAAAAAAAAAAAAAAAAAGCTATGATGTTATATTTTAGAAATTGTTTGGACCTTACAAAAAAACATCATTTGAAACATCAAGTTCATGTTCCATGTAATGTCAATGTTATATAAGACAAAAAATAGGTATGATGTTGTCATATGATGTTGATATTTTAACAACTGTTTGGACCCGATGTCCATTGAAATGGACAAAAAAAATAACAATTAAAGAGTTATGATAAAAAAAAAAAAAAATTGATTCTCATTTCTGGTTGCATTAAGGATGGGAAAAAGTCATTATTATATTTTTCACAACCTTGGAACATAATTGGGGTCTGAAGGGGTTAAGAAGTGAGCTGAATAGTTGTTTTAGTGCTAATCGCCTCCAAAGGTCTGGGTCAGATACTAATCGCATGTGTTTATCTATTTTCCAAATTCCGGATCCGGTCAGAGGCTCAGAATGGCAAGATAGTCATTTAAAAAAAAAGTCTGATCTCATATTGGGATCCTGCCGACAACGCCATTTGATGAAGAGAAAGTTCTCTCACGGACACGTCAGACAAGGAAATATTTGATTTAATCTTAAAGGCCCACTATGCAACTTTTATAATTAATTACTTTTATAATTAATTACATTAATTATGCTGGTTGAGAGTTATTCTGATGGTTCTGCAACCATTTCTGGGTCGTTTGGTGGGTGTGTCATTGCCCCATGTCACCTCTCCAAGGAAAAACCGCATATGCAACTTGCTCTGTTCGGACCGACACAATCCGGATGTGACGCAACGGAAGTATCCAATCGCGCCTCGAAAATGTATTCAGATTGTAGTTTCGAAAATGCTTTACGGCACAGACACACACCCAAACATGGCACCGGCTAGATATAAACAGCCAGTTGCGAGGCAATTGTTGCATTCATCATGGATCAATCATCATGGATTAATATAACAGGCTAAGAGTCATTGCAATGGTTCTATTATACATTTGTGTTCGATTGTTCGTTGTTTCGACTCCCCCTTGCGCATCTTGGCGGAGAAAAGGAATATGTTTCTGCCGGCGACCCGCCGCCCACTCTCGTGGGA
Organism: Gadus chalcogrammus; assembly: GCF_026213295.1. Classification (NCBI taxonomy): domain Eukaryota; kingdom Metazoa; phylum Chordata; class Actinopteri; order Gadiformes; family Gadidae; genus Gadus; species Gadus chalcogrammus. Next base: position 7,966,481 of record NC_079418.1, read on the forward strand.
GTCTCGGCTCTCGCAAAGTAACGAATTGCTTTACAGCACAGACCCCCAAACACGGAACCGGCTCGATATAAACACAACTAACTAAGGGATTGTTACATTCATCATAGATCAGCCGACTAAAAAGAGAAAGAGAAACCCAATGTCGGAGGAACAGAAGAAGAGAAAAGGGAGACTGACCGACAGAGAGGCCAGACACGAGTAAACGTTGGGCAAGCTTTTCAGGAATAGCGTGAACTGAAAGAAAAAGAAGACTGCAAATCAGACACTGACTTGGTCGTGTTGCTTTTGAAATTGAAAGTACCATTGGGTGAACTTTGTCTTCGTGGTATTCTTGATGTTGATAGTCTCTGTACAAATGTGTTTGCCCAACGATTTTGTTGTGAGCCATGTAAAAATTGTTTGCTCGACCGTTTTGTTGTGAGCCCTGTACGTTTCTAGCTTGCTTGGTTGCAACCATATAAACACCTTTGTTTCCATGGGTGTTTTGCTCGTTCGTCTGTCTCGTCCCCCAGATACAGACTGAATCCCCGAATCCAGGTTCTTGTTTATTTAGATTATTATGTTGGTCAACACTCTTACACTGATTGTTCTGTTCAACCTAAGATAAAACAATCATAATCTAGGATATAAATTCTCCCCGTCAACTATAAAAAAGGATGGATTTATGTTTATTGCAATACAAATACACCATTTTAAAAATGTATAACCTTGCCTACACTTTATGAACATCTACTTCGGACATGGCTCCACGCATTCGCCGGCTACTTTGAAAAAAAATGCACATGGCTCGCGTAGAAGTGCATGGGGAAGGGTCGTCAACAAGTTGTTACGACAGTGTTGTAAAATATCTACTACGAAGCTGTAGGGGGCGCTGTGTAGAGAAATGTGCGTGCCAAAACCAAGAAAACAGCGAAGAAATGCCCGAAGTTGCATAGTGGGCCTTTAAGGCATGATCATGGGAAAAGTACTGGCAGCAAAGTTTACCAAGGATACAATCAGCGAGACAATAGGTGAACAAGATTCTTATAGGCAAACGTTTTCATTCTGGGTAGGGAGTGGGAGTGACCTAAGGCCAAGTCAATTTGTAATACAATGGGTGGATATTGGGGATGTCTGCAGGTTTGTAAGACATGGCTGTAAACAGTTTACACAGCAAAGAGGTGAGTCGATTGGCCTGGTCTCGATACCAGACTGACTGGTTCCAGTGGGAACTCAAATACGAATTAACTCATTAACTCTCTTTTAACTAAGTTAAAAGAGAGGAAGGGATGTGTTTTAAGTTACAGGGAGAATGTATACAGTTCCTTCTAATGTAATAATTATATAAACAAGGTTAATATAATTTGTATGTGATTGTATATTTATAGTTATGATTGATATTTCCACGACAACTTTTCATACACAAGGCAGACTCAAAGTGCTTCACATATAAACATTATCATACAATAAAATAAAATAATAGATAAGTAAAAGAAAACATATGCAAAGAAATGGGTAAATAAAGGATTTACACGTTTCTCTCGTCCGTGCTGTTGTTAGGATATTTCCGATCTGTTTGTTGTTGTCTTTTGTAATGACAGATGCTTTTGAAAACAGCCGGACTTGCTCCGGTGACGGTAGTTAGCCTAGCCACCTAAACAGGTCTGTTTAGGTGGCTATAGAGCTATAGTCTATTGCTGTGTTCCAATATCCATACTATCCGCAGTCATTAGTTTGAGTACGTAGTGCGTTGCAATTGAGATCAGGGCGAAAGGAAGTGTAGTGAAAGGACCCGGATGGTATACTCAAAACGGTCAAACCACGGAGTGTGGATTGATGTACACTTTTCGTGCTCTACGACAGCCATCTTAGCTACTTATGGTGCGTTCGAGTATTCTCTGCGAACCGACTCGGATCTCGGATCTGATGCCACGCCCACACTTCAAGCGTTTTATTATTTCGCTCGTTGGAGGAAAACATGGACGCCACCCGGAAAGCTGTTGTCGCGGTAGCATTGGCAGAGGACCAGGCGATCCAATATAAGTAGGCTATAGGCCATAGTCAAGTCAAGTCAAGTCAAGTTTATTTATTGAGCACATTTAAAACAACAGTAGTTGACCAAAGTGCTGTACACAAATACAATATATTTGTGTATATAGGCAGAGATACGGACGCAGTAAGGTATTGCAGTAATACGAGTGATTGAAATTACCATTTAAACCACCAAAGTGGTCCAAGCACAATGAAAACAGTTCATACTTCAAGTCACAATGGGCGCAGCCATCTTGAATTCTGTCTCGGAATTTCGCTCGGTCACCACTGACACCGGGATCCCACCGGACGCGTACGTGCCGCGGAACGGCTGCGTCCTCTGCCCTGCGTCCATTCCTACCGGGCGCGTAACGGCAGCGTAGCGTTGCCTTGCGAGCCAGCCGTATTCACGCGAGATCACGAGATCACGCGATAATCCTAAACCTAATGTACTCACCTTCCACTCCCAAAACTATTGCAATTAAATGCCACGCTTTGTCCTTTCTGACATTTTCCTTATAAAAAGGATGATTTGGTACATAAATGACTTCATGTTGCTGAACTTCGACAATGAGTCTCTCGTCGTCCATGTTGCCGACCCTCTGAGACCCACCGGTCATGACGTAATAATGTTGATGTGAAGCTACATGAGCTGAGTTTACAACCCGGTATCACGCAATTGCGTGCTCCTGCGCACGAACGTTAATCTATTGAAGCGTGTTCCCGAGCACGATAGTCCGACTTTTTGCGTGTTACACAAAACGAAATGTAAACCAATGCATTCTGAATGGGAGTGTTCTAAGACAATTAACGTGCTCCACAAAACGGTACGAGAGAGAGAGAAAGAGAGAGCGGGAGGGACAGAGAGAGAGAGAGAGCGAGAGAGAGGCTTCAGAAAGGGTGTGCGCAGATAGTACAGTGCACCCTAGTTATGTTTATGCCAAAACCTATATATATAATTAGGCTGTGGAAATTGCAATAAGTTAAGAACACAACTTCGCACGTTGAGCACACAGCCGTGTGACTCGTTTATTTTGTAAAAAAGAAAACTGGAAAACAAAGCGTGCTGAAGGTAAACAAATCCAGCATGGTCTGTGACGTCATGAGACGCACGTAATCCTTAGGGACCGCGATCCCTGAACCACCAAGAACGTAAATGACATGCAGTAAACAACAACACAATTGAAAGAACAACACATAACGAAATACTGTAGGTGAATTATGTTACGGTCACTACAAGGCTATAATTATATTATTTAGCGTGTAATGAGACAATCTATAGCCAAATTGTCGAAGATGCCCGAGAATCTTCGGGGATATCAGCATGGGAAATCGGCGAATCAGACCCATGAAGGGGGGGGGGGGAGACATGTTAGTTGAAGGGGGGGGGGGGGGGGGGGAGGACACGTTTGTTGAGGGGGGGGGAGACACGTTTGTAGGGGGGGGGCACGCTCGACAACGAGAGTTGGTTTTTATTGAACGCTCGACAACGAGAGTTGGTTTTTATTGAACGAGACTTCAACACGGAACAGCTGCACGAAACGATGGTCACGTCACTCTCGGTGACGGTGTCGACAATAATGAACACACGAACAATGTTAATAGAACAACACACAACCACATAACATCCCGAACCCATTAACCCCACTTAATCCTTAATCCTTAATCCTGTGGTGGAAAAACAGTTTTTGAGATAGGAAGTTCCTACCGCCCTGAAATTTTAATACCTTATTCTAGGGCCTAACTGGGACCTCCGCACCGAAACTTGGCCCGGTCGGACCCCGAGGGCAGGAAGGGGGGGCCCTTCCTGCCCGAGACTTGGCCCGGTCAGACCCCGAGGGCAGGCCCCCCCTTCCTGCCCTCGGGGTCCGACCGGGCCAAGTTTCGGTGCGGAGGTCCCAGTTAGGCCCTAGAATAAGGTATTAAAATTTCAGGGCGGTAGGACCTTCCTATCTCAAAAACTGTTTTTCCACCACATTCTGAACCATTAGGTCTTGCAGGCTACACTTCTGAGGGGCTTTGTCCAAATGACACTCCATTTGGGAAAACTTTTTTTCTCTAAGGGCTAGAACTCCAAATCTCGGATATGTCGTACACGGGGCCCCGGGAAATGTGTGTAAACATTTTAGCATCCCTAGCTATCTCGAAAAGGTCGGCAAAGGGGCGTGACCTCCAACAGTACAGTAAATGTACATAAGACAGAGGTTAGTTTCTAGTCCCCATTTTTTGTGGGATTGAGGTGTACATTTGTGGCTAAAGGTGTGTAGACACAGCTGGCCTGTGGCCACGTTTTTGAAGTCGGGGGTCAAAAGGTCAAAAGGAGCCGGCACCATGCCGCTTATGAGATAACAAAAAGTTAATGTGTGTTTCTCTCATAACTTTTTGTCATTATTAAAGAGAGGCCTGATTCTCAGATATGCATGTTGGATGGCTAGGGTGTTGGTCTGGGAAGAACTTCAGGCCAAAATCTTGCAAGCGAGCCGCTGGGTGCAGATGCAACGAGATGGAGCACTTGCTGAGCCTGGACTTTCATCATCTTCGCTCTGTGAATGTAAAGGATGTTTGGTCGGATGTTACGACGAAGAATCATAATGTGAATGGGAATATTCTATAAATCTCTTGATATAATCTTTCGTCTCAACACTTCTGCTGCAGCCACTTAAAGTCTCACTCCGAGAACCTTAAAATATGAATCAATCCATTAGAAGTATGAAAATATCTTCCCGGTGGTGCAACAGAGCAAACAAGGTGTCCTTTGACATCTACGTTTCGAGACGATTGCAACAGTGCCACACATGATCATATTTGAATATGTTTCGGGGTAGTAATTAGCTGTCGATTTTGGAGGCCGTTATCAATAATGACCAGCTATAGATTTGCTTCCCGATGGAGATTTTTGACAAATTACATGTTAATTAGCATCTACACGTTAAGATGAGTCCAATGAGATCAAGCTCGGCCTCTTGCTACACCGAGATCATGTCCTAGACCTAGGTGTACCATGTAAAGCACATGTTACCATTAGCTAGAGTGTCGTTCTCCAATTTAGACAGCTAATTACTACCATTAAACATGTTCGAATATGCTCATGTGTGGCACCGTTGCAATCTCCTGGAAGCGTAGATGTTGAAGGACACCTTGTTCGTCCTCTTACGCCACCGGGACGATATTTACATGCTTCTGATTGACTAATGAATTGATTCAGCTATTCCCCCAGAAGTCTGGGGTCAAAAGGTCAAAAGGAGACGGCACCACGCCGGGGTGGATCCAGATCTCGGGCAACAGCGCAGGGTTGCCAGGTCCTGCAAAAAACGTGCCCCCCACATACCGTTCAAAATCCACCCAAAATGTCCTAGAAGCATCCCAAATAAAAAATGATATTATTGGCCATTTTGCCCAACGTTTTGAAAGTAATAATATTTGAGGGAATATTTTTTTGTCGTTGTTTTAGCAGCGAAATGCACCGTGTGCGTGTGTGTGTGTGTGTGTGTGTGTGTCTGTGTCTGTGTCTGTGTGTCTGTGCGTGCGTGTGTGTGCTTGTGTGTGTGTGTCTGTGCGTGTGCGTGCGTGTGTGTGTGTGTATAACACGCTACTTTATGTTGAAATGCAACGTAATCCAGTGTTCACGAAAAGTACACTGTCAACGTATGCTTTTGGCGACTGGGTTGGCTCTCAGATATACGTGTTTCTAACAAGATGATATCATTAAAAGTTACATAAAGTAACAGTTTAATAACACAAACGCAGGAAGCACGTGAGCTGCTAGTTTAGCGAAAGCAACCTGACGTCGTTGAAACATGCGAGCGAGCCGATCAAATCCTAATAACTATAAAACTAAAGATCAGACACAATCACTGACTGAAGATTATGCAAGTAAAAAGTATATTTCTCGCTAGAAATGTTATTAGAAACACGTTTAACGGTGAATCGGTCCTAAAATATTGCATTTCCCATTCAGATAATAAAGATTAATAAAGATCATACACATTCACTGACTGAAGATTATGTAAGGAAAATGTACATTTCTCGCTAGAAAAGTCATTAGAAACGCGTTTAATGGTGTATCTGTCCTAAAATATTGCATTTCCCATTCAGATAATAAAGATTAATAAAGATCATACACATTCACTGACTGAAGATTATGTAAGGAAAATGTACATTTCTCGCTAGAAATGTCATTAGAAACACGTTTAATGGTGTATCTGTCCTAAAATATTGCATTTCCCATTCAGATTATAAAGATTAATATAAGCTACGCCGTGTTCCGGAGCCGCGGGGGATTCTTGGAATTGGGGTTCTCAGTTGACAAATGGGGCTTTTGTTAACTTGTTTTGTTGTTAGGATTAAGTGGGGTTAATGGGTTCGGGATGTTATGTGGTTGTGTGTTGTTCTATTAACATTGTTTGTGTGTTCATTATTGTCGACACCGTCACCGAGAGTGACGTGACCATCGTTTCGTGCAGCTGTTCCGTGTTGAAGTCTCGTTCAATATAAACCAACTCTCGTTGTCGAGCGTTCAATAAAAACCAACTCTCGTTGTCGAGCGTGCCCCCCCCCTACAAACGGTGTCTCCCCCCCCTCAACAAACGTGTGTTCCCCCCCCCCCCCCCCCCCCCCCCCCCCCCCCCCCCCCCCCCCCCCCCCCCCCCCCCCCCCCCCCCCCCCCCCCCCCCCCCCCCCCCCTCAACTAACGTGTCCCCCCCCCCCCCCCCCCCCCTTCATGGGTCTGATTCGCCGATTTCCCATGCTGATATCCCCGAAGATTCTCGGGCATCTTCGACAATTTGGCTATAGATTGTCTCATTACACGCTAAATAATATAATTATAGCCTTGTAGTGACCGTAACATAATTCACCTACAGTATTTCGTTATGTGTTGTTCTTTCAATTGTGTTGTTGTTTACTGCATGTCATTTACCTTCTTGGTGGTTCAGGGATCGCGGTCCCTAAGGATTACGTGCGTCTCATGACGTCACAGACCATGCTGGATTTGTTTACCTTCAGCACGCTTTGTTTTCCGGTTTTCTTTTTTACAAAATAAACGAGTCACACGGCTGTGTGCTCAACGTGCGAAGTTGTGTTCTTAACTTATTGCAATTTCCACAGCCTAATTATATAAATAGGTTTTGGCATAAACATAACTAGGGTGCACTGTACTATCTGCGCACACCCTTTCTGAAGCCTCTCTCTCGCTCTCTCGCTCTCTCTCTCTCTCTCTGTCCCTCCCGCTCTCTCTTTCTCTCTCTCTCGTACCGTTTTGTGGAGCACGTTAATTGTCTTAGAACACTCCCATTCAGAATGCATTGGTTTACATTTCGTTTTGTGTAACACGCAAAAAGTCGGACTATCGTGCTCGGGAACACGCTTCAATAGATTAACGTTCGTGCGCAGGAGCACGCAATTGCGTGATACCGGGTTGGGGCCGTTGCTACAATTCCTGGGCCCCTAGACAAGATTTACTGATGGGCCCCCCTGCGCTGAATTGTTGACGGGACGGGGGGACGGGGAGGGAGCACATTGTTGACCGGGATTCCGGTGGCGGGATTTGTCTTCGTTGTGCATGAACACTTCCGGCGCACTTCAACAATGGCTGAAACAAAGGCTAGATGTCACTGCTCTGTTCCACTTTGTACATCTAACAAACACCAACCCTAGTTTTCATGGATTCCCGACTGAATTGAGTCTAAGGAAGAAGTGGATTCAAGCGGTTCGCCGGGATGAAGGGCCAAACATTAAAATAAAACAAGGTAGCACGTTTGTTTGTAGCCGGCACTTTAGTGAATCAGACTACAAACGCTACAGCTTGCAACCAACCGGGGTCACAACAAGCGACTGAAAATCGGGTCTGTACCCTCCCGTTTCCAGTGGAACAACTGGGGACTGCCAAGAAGGGGGTCTGTTTATAAAAGAGCATCAACTCGCTTAGGCCATGACGTTCACCCAGCCCTTCCTCTGGAGCAACCGCTGCCCTGTGAATAAGAGCCGATGGAGGAGATCGCAGCTTCGGTGGTGATGACAGAACATGATTTCGGTTCTGCTCCTAAACCAGGTTTGTCAGTGTTTGTTAGTGTTCTGAAATATTGGCCTACTATTACCCCATACTGTTCTTAAACCACCTACCTGACAGGATGTGCTACCTATGGTTTAATCGCAGAATGGGCTCTTAGTAGGTTATACCGAGGAGGTAGGTCAACTTTTCAGAACTCGGGCACAAAATGTTTAGTCTTATTAATGTCCCAGCATTTGACCAAACCACTATGTGAAAAGCTTCATCACAAGTACAAATGTTGCATTTTATATCTTACTTAATTAATTGTAAAGGTGAATATTGAGCTATAAAAAGCAAATTTTAAAAGCAATATTGAGCTACAAAAAGCAATTTCGTTAGAGGTCCAAACTGCTTCCAATATGCAAGTCACTGCCAAAATCTGGGTTAGATGTTTTAATCTTTATTCCTCATCTCATACAGGTGCACTGGATGCTGCTGCTGTACACATACAGCAATTGGAAGAAACAGTCAAGGAGCTCATGAGAGCAGTCACAGCTGAAAGTGGTTCAAGTGCCTTTTCACAGATTTTGTGTCTCAGACGAGGACATCCTTTTTTACACCAGATTCACGTCAAGAGATGTTTTTTGTGACTTCTGGGAGGTTATTCAAGCATCTGCCTCCATGTTGGTTTATTGGTCGAAAGCTCAGAAAAAGAAACAAACATTTGAACCCATTTCTCCCAGTCCAACGTGTAGACTGCAACTGGTTGAGTTTTTTCTCTTCTGCTGCCGGGTTGCTGCAGGCCTGCAAGAGAAGGTGCTGGCTGACATGTTTCAGGTCAGTGTGTCCACTGTCTCCCATGTTGTTATACCGTGGGCCAACTACCGTTACCTGCTCCTTGGCTCCCTCCCCTGCTCCTTGGCTCCCTCCCCATCTGGATGAGTAAACAGCAAGTCAAGAACACCATGCCAAGCAAATTTGTGCAGTACAGTCCAGATGTTCGGGTAATCATCGACTGCACCGAGGTGCAGTCGATGATTACCCGAACATCATCTTACAAGAACACAACAACCTTTAAGGCCTTGATTGGGATTGCCCCTTGTAGTGCTGTGACTTTTGTGTCAAGTCTCTTCACCGGCTCCATCTCCGACCCAGAGCTGACTGAACGAAGTGGACTGCTGGATTTACTGGAGCCAGGAGATGGCTGCATGGCAGACAAGGGTTTCACCATCGAGAAGCCACTAGCTGATCGTGGGGCAACGTTGATTATACCACCCTTCAAGATGATTTCTGGAGCTGTAATTTTGTACACTGAAAACATTGTATATATTGAATGACATGTATTTAATTGAATGAGAGTCTTTCATCAATGTAGTAAATGATGTACTCAGAAAAAGGGAATGAATTAAATCCTTTTATTCTTTCAGTTCCTTTATTCATTCAGTTCATTTCACATTCATTTCACTTTCTGCTGAAGATACACATTCATATATGTAACAAAGAAGTACAAGTCTACCTTATTTTTCATCTCATCATTTCATCCCTCCAGACTGAGCTGACGCCAAACTGACGTTAGCATAAGCCAACCTATGTAGCGTAAGATAGCTAGCAGACACTCACATTCGTAGTCGATATATTTCTCGAAAAATAAACAATCCCTTGTCCAGTTTGGAGCGGGCTGTTATGGAGTGTTGTTCGGTAAGTCTGTGAACTTCAGAAAACGTGACTTTGGGTACATTTACCAGGGATGTCGTGAAAGTGAACTGCCGGTCCTCCATCATCAGTTCGCCAGAGTGATGAGTGATTCCCCGGATGTCACAGTGCACAATGAACACCGAATGCGGAAGTACTTCGTATCAGCGTGATAATCCCCCATTGTGTTTTATTTTGAAAATTGACCGGATGCTCTATGGCTTTTACTTTTCACTTCCTGCCCGGCTCGACCTGCTCTGTCGAAATTGACGCGGTTTAGTAGCGGCTCGCGGCAAAAATAGAATTGGACGGAAAGATAGCGCCGCGGCGCGGCACGCCGCTCCTGGGACGCTGCTGAAACGTTCCGCTGCGCGCCCGGTGGAAATAGTCTCATTGATTAGAGTGGAAGCGATCAGCAGCGGTGACCGCGGCGCAGCCGTCCCGCGGCGCAGCCGTCCCGCGGCGCGTACGCCTCCGGTGGAATCTAGCCTTTACGGTACGGCCACACCAACCGCGTTACTCGCGTTAGGGGCGTCCAAACTCGGCATTTTTGCATAGGGAACCATTGGTATAGACGCGTTACATGCGTTGAAGCGTCGCGTTAGGGGCGTTAGGCGCGTCAGACGCAAGTAATTACGCACGTAAACGCAGTAACGCGCCCAACGCACCAACGCCCGGAGTTCAGAAATGTGAACTTTCAACGCTCCAACGCGTGGCGCTTAGCCGCGATAGCCAATCAGCGTGGAGCTTGACCCGACGTCACTGGCAGAGAGTAGTGAGCTTGGACAGAAGCATACGGCCGACATCTTTCTTTATTCTGGGTGGAAATAGTAACATAGTTACGCTCTTAAATGCGTTTATGGAAAAAAAATTAGAGAGAAATGTGCATTTTACTTTCATAATGTTCGCCCGGTGAATGTGAAAGATGTTTGGTTTGATAGTTATGACGAAGAGGGAACGCTCCGTTCACTTGCATGGACAGAGTCTCTGGTTGCTAAGCAACCTCAACGTCTTGGCGGACTATATCTCTGCTGATCAACACTACGAATGCTGGAAACACACCAGACACACCATGTGAAGTTATTTAACCCGATTATTGTTATTTATATCAGAGATTATTTAATCTAACCCGATCTAAACTCTATCACCCAAACACGGCGGCGTTTGGGTTTCCTACCTCGGACTCCAGCGCAGCCACGGCCGACAACTATCTTTATTCTGGGTGGAAATAGTAACATAGTTACGCCATTAAATGCGTTTATGGAAACATTTTTAGCGAGAAATGTGCATTTTACTTTCATAATGTTCGCTCGGTGAATGTGAAGGATGTTTGGTTTGATAGTTATGACGAAGAGGGAACGCTCCGTTCACTTGCATGGACAGTCTCTGGATGCTAAGCAACCTCAACGTCTTGGCGGACAATTTCTCTCCTGATCAACACTACGAATGCTGGAAACACACCAGACACACCATGCAAAGTTATTTAACCCGATTATTGTTATTTATATCAGAGATTATTTAATCTAACCCGATCTAAACTCTATCACCCAAACACGGCGGCGTTTGGGTTTCCTACCTCGGACTCCAGCGCAGCCACGGCCGACAACTATCTTTATTCTGGGTGGAAATAGTAACATAGTTACGCCATTAAATGCGTTTATGGAAACATTTTTAGCGAGAAATGTGCATTTCACTTTCATAATGTTCGCTCGGTGAATGTGAAGGATGTTTGGTTTGATAGTTATGACGAAGAGGGAACGCTCCGTTCACTTGCATGGACATGGACTCATCTAGCTGCGTTGGCGCGTTGACGCATTGGAAGCGTTGAACCACCACACAATGATCAAGCATCAGGTTAGGCGCGTTACTCGCGTTATCCTATGGCAAGCCATCCCCGCCAGAAAGCGGCATCATTTACACGCGTATCACCTTCATTACGCCGTAAAATACGCCGTAAAATGTAGAAAAACTGCGTATTTTACGCCGTCATGCGCAAAAAAGCGCCGCTTTTTACGCCGCAATTAAGCCTTTCAAGAGCGCGCGTAAAATACGCGCGTTTTGAACACCAAAACGTGCGTAAAATACGGCGTTCCTCTAGTATGCTAATAATCTCCGCCCTTCTTTTCTCTCAGCCAATGCATTTGAAGTGTTTGCGCCCAATCGCTGACCAAGACAAGCAGACCAAATCAGTTCAGCACAGATCTGCTTTGAGAATTTCTCCTCTCATTTGGCGTTAGTTGTAGCGTCATTTAGATATATATATTAGTAAATGCAATTGTATCTGTGTGGTTCCTGTGGCCCATTTGATAGAGATGCTTGACCTGTAGGCAGGAGGTTGTCGGATCGAATCCATTTATTACCATATTTCTGCTTTTGTCAGATGGTCACGCTTTTATGATCGCAATGCTTTTTCGTCGGCAAGCCAGACCTCCTGTGTTATAAGTTCCAAAGACAGTGCCTTTTTAGTCAGCCAGCCAGATCATCTTGGTGTCTTGTAACACGCTTTATAAGTTAATTATATTTAAATTATAGTAGCCATCGAGCCTTTATTTTCGTGGAGTTATCGTTACATCCTCTCGTTCAATCGATATAAATACACAGTGGAAAGGAGTGAGAGGGAGCCACAGTTACAAAAGTGTCAAACAAGCTGTCCTCTAAATCACCATTTCCCTAGGCCTATATGTTTTCATGCCGACAAATGGTTGAAATAAAGTAACGTTGTGACCCGGCGTATATTAGACTTGTTAAATGCAGAAATGCTTGCTGGCAGTGTCTATTCAGTTTCAACACTCCAATTCCAAAATTATGTTTTCATGTCGTCAAATGCTCGAAATAAAGTCAGGTTGTGACTCGACATCTACTTGACTTATACACCTCGACGCAGGTCGAGGAAATGTTTGCTGGTTGGCGTGCCACTGCTTGGATAGGGAAAAACCTACCTTTCCATGCGACTACTACATTGCTGTTATAACTGACTCGTTAGCCCCTAACCCCTAAGAAGTTAGATAGCATTTATATTAAGATTTAATTATTAACTATAGTGATATGTCAATTAAATATGATTTGTGTTAAAACTCGGTACATTAATGAAGTGAAATAGCACCATAGACCACCATCTAGAGTTCTAAATTAAAGCACATTACTTTAACTTCTGCCACGTTGCACTCTCTCCCTACAAGCTTTAAACTTGGTGTGACTCATTCCCATAGATAGGGGTACTGATTGATAGAGGTTTTGGTATAGGCCTACTATGTTATGTTTCCAAGCTGATATTCACTTTGAAAACTGGTTCTCTTTAGGTAGAGATTTATTTTTTTATGTTCTAGTTGGCAAGACCAGCAGCATGAGGAGGGGCAAGGCCAGCAGCATGACACCCTCACTCAATCCACACTGAACTTCACCCTTAACATTGACGGCTCCACCAAAATCCGTAACCTTGGAGTTATCCTGGACCCCACTCTCTCCTTCCTCCCCCATGTTAACCATATTACCAAAACTGCCTTTTTCCACCTCCGAAACATCGCCCGCCTCCGCCCCAACCTGTCAACTACCGCTGCTGTGACACTCATCCACGCTTTCATTTCATCCAGGCTTGACTACTGTAATGGTCTTCTCTACGGCACCACCAACAAAGTCCTCAAAAAACTTCAATATGTCCAGAACTCAGCTGCACGCCTCCTCACTGGTACCCGCTCCAGAGAACACATCACACCTGGCCTCCCTGAACTCCATTGGCTTCCAATTAAACACAGAATCAACTACAAACTCTTACTCATCACCTACAACAGCCTAGCCTCCCCCTACCTTGCCGACCTCCTCCATCACCACGCCCCCTCCCGATTCCTCAGGTCCATCTCTGCCAACCTGCTACAAGTTCCACGGACTGAGCGACGGACTTGGGGTGATCGGGCCTTCTCAGTTGCTGCCCCCACCCTTTGGAATTCACTCCCCTCCCACATCAAAGTCTCTCCAACCCTCTCTTCTTTCAAATCTGCCCTCAAAACACACCTTTTCACACTAGCCTTCCCCACCTAACTACCGCCTTATTCTTCATGTTTAACCTCTGTTTTTCTTTTATTCCTAGTCTGTCTTACATAGTTTTGATAGGGCAATATGTAAAGCGTCTTAGAGTACCATATTAAGCGCTATATCAATTTAATTTATTATTATTTATTATTAACATTTAAGTAAGATGTACCTTGGGGTCTCTTATCCATCAAAGGGGCTCGCAAAGGACGCATACGCTTCCACCTGCGGCTCCAGCCCTACAGGAAATGACTCAGCAAGTGCTCCATCTCGTTGCACCTCACCCAGCGGCTCGCTTGCAAGATTTTGGCCTGGAGTTCTTCCCAGACCTACACCCTAGCCATCCAACATGCATATCTGAGAATCAGGCCTCTCTTTAATAATGACAAAAAGTTATGAGAGAAATACACATTAACTTTTTGTTATCTGATAAGCGGCGCTCCTTTTGACCTTTTGACCCCAGACTTCAAAAACGTGGCCACAGGCCAGCTGTGTCTACACACCTTAAGCCACAAATGTACACCTCCATCCCACAAAAAATGGGGACTAGAAACTAACCTCTGTCTTATGTACATTTACTGTACTGTTGGAGGTCATGCCCCTTTTCCGGCCTTTTCGAGATAGCTAGGGATGCTAAAATGTTTACACACATTTCCCGGGGCCCCGAGAACGACATATCCGAGATTTGGAGTTCTAGCCCTTAGAGAAAAAAAGTTTTCCCAAATGGACTGTCATTTAGCCCCTCAGAAGTGTTACCTGCAAGACCTAATGGTTCAGAATGTGGTGGAAAAACAGTTTTTGAGATAGGAAGGTCCTACCGCCCTGAAATTTGAATACCTTATTCTAAGGCCTAACTGGGACCCCCGCACCGAAACTTGGCCCGGTCGGACCCCGAGTGCAGGAAGGGGGGGCCTGGACTTTCATAATCCTCGCTCGGTGACTGTAAAGGATGTTTGGTCGGATGTTATGACGAAGAATCATAATGTGAATGGGAATATTCTATAAATGTCTTGATATCATCTTTCGTCTCAACACTTCTGCTGCAGCCGCTTAAAGTCTCACTCCGAGAACCTTAAAATATGAATCAATCCATTAGAAGTATGAAAATATCTTCCCGGTTGCGTAACGGGGCAAACAAGGTGTCCTTTGACATCTACATTTCGAGGCGATTGCAACAGTGCCACACATGATCATATTTGAATATGTTTCGGGGTAGTAATTAGCTGTCGATTTTGGAGGCCTTTATCAATAATGACCAGCTATAGATTTGCTTCCCGATGGAGATTTCTGACAAATTACATGTTATTTAGCATCTACACGTTAAGCTGAGTCCAATGAGATCAAGCTCGCCCTCTTGCTACACCGAGATCATGTCCTAGACCTAGGTGTACCATGTAAAATACATGTTACCATTTTCTAGAGTGTCATGCTTGGTGTCATTGGACTCAGCTCAACGTGTAGATGCTAAATAACATGTCATTTGTCACAAATTTCTATCGGGAAGCAAATCAATAGATGCTCATTATTGATTAAGGCCTCCAATTTCGACAGCTAATTACTACCATTAAACATGTTCGAATATGCTCATGTGTGGCACCGTTGCAATCGCCTGGAAGCGTAGATGTTGAAGGACACCTTGTTCGCTCTCTTACGCCACCGGGAAGATATTTACATGCTTCTGATTGACTAATGAATTGATTCAGCTATTCCCCCAGAAGTCTGGGGTCAAAAGGTCAAAAGGAGCCGGCACCACGCCGCTTATCAGATAACAAAAAGTTAATGTGTATTTCTCTCATAACTTTTTGTCATTATTAAAGAGAGGCCTGATTCTCAGATATGCATGTTGGATGGCTAGGGTGTAGGTCTGGGAAGAACTCCAGGCCAAAATCCTGCAAGCGAGCCGCTGGGTGAGGTGCAACGAGATGGAGCACTTGCTGAGTCATTTCCTGTAGGGCTGGAGCCACAGGTGGAAGCGTATTCGTCCTTTGCGAGCCCCTTTGATGGATAAGAGACCCCAAGGTACATCTTACTTAAATTTTAATAATAAATAATAATTAATTAAATTGATATAGCGCTTAATATGGTACTCTAAGACGCTTTACATATTGCCCTATCAAAACTATGTAAGACAGACTAGGAATAAAAGAAAAACAGAGGTTAAACATGAAGAATAAGGTGGTAGTTAGGTGGGGAAGGCTAGTGTGAAAAGGTGTGTTTTGAGGGCAGATTTGAAAGAAGAGAGGGTTGGAGAGACTTTGATGTGGGAGGGGAGTGAATTCCAAAGGGTGGGGGCAGCAACTGAGAAGGCCCGATCACCCCAAGTCCGTCGCTCAGTCCGTGGAACTTGTAGCAGGTTGGCAGAGATGGACCTGAGGAATCGGGAGGGGGCGTGGTGATGGAGGAGGTCGGCAAGGTAGGGGGGGGGGCTAGGCTGTTGAGGGCCTTGTAGGTGATGAGTACGATTTTGTAGTTGATTCTGTGTTTAATTGGAAGCCAATGGAGTTCACGGAGGACAGGTGTGATGTGTTTTCTGGAGCGGGTACCAGTGAGGAGGCGTGCAGCTGAGTTGGCATATAGGCCAAACGTTTTTCCGCTGGCAAGCCAATTATGTTAATCGGAAGTTCCATTTCCTACTGGAACCACAGTTTTTCCGCTGGCATGCCACTCATGTAAAATGGTATTACCAGTTTCTACTGGCACCTACACTCAAAAAAATGAACTAGGGCATGTGTTTGATTAGCAAGCTAGAATTATGTTAACATGAAATGATTGAAACATGTTTTTCGTCATTACATGATTCATTCTTGTTCATAATAGCTGATTTGAAGAAAATGCAGATCAATTAGTAACATATATATCAATCCAATGAGAAGTGGATTAATCAAGACAATAGCTGTGTTCGAAATCGTTCCCTATCATGGATGTAGTGCACTAAATAGGGTGCACGCCATTTTGTAGGGTGTTCGAATTCTCAGTGGTCCACTATGTAGGGCACTATATAGTGGACTTAAAATAGGGTACATACGATGCAATGCGATGCGGTCGTGCTTTTCCGGAGGAGAAGAAGAAGCTGAATAACCGCGAAAACGAATACATTTAATGATGGAGTCTCCGGCTTTCGTTTAGAAATAATATAATAATAATAATAATATTTAACATTCAAAATTAATAAAAAAAATACTTGAACAAGGAAATGTAACATTCAACATCAATACAACCTTCAGCTTTCCTCGTGAGTGCCTGGTATGTTTACATGATGTGGGCGCATCTGTCTGCGTCACACAAATACCCGGCGCATTTACTGACGCAAATGACGTTTAGAAATGTTCAGCGTAGTGTCTGAATTCTCGTTCCCTATTCCCTATATAGTGCACTAAATCATGTACACTATATAGGGAATAGGGAACAAGTGTATAGGGAACGATTTCGAACACAGCTAATGACTGTTGTACTGTGAGCTATTGCGCATGCTCGTTCCCACCCTTGACCGACCGGATGACACGGACTGATACCTACGGACGACTAGCACTTGCTCCATATTTATCGTATAGAATCCTTCAATTTACGAGGTAAGTAATTCATATCTATAATCACGAATGTATATTATTTAACCGTGTGAGTGTTAAATTGTACTTATTAGCCCTCATGATACATTTCCGAGAAAATGTCTCAAGTTTTCTCTGTCACTCGTTTCCTAGTTAGCGGTAAGTAGCTCAACTCCGCCTTGCTAGGTTTCTATCATTTACACCCATGGACCACCCGACCCGAGTATTCTCAAAGTTGATTTTCGTGCTTCGTATTGAAAGAAATGGCAATGTATGTGTATACAACCAGATTTGTAAGTACTCATGCGAGAGACACGTGTGCATTGATAGCGGGTAGTGCCACCACATAGTCATAGCCATGTTGCTAGCGCACGTGTGCATGGGTAGTGGGGGAGTGCTAGCACATGGTCATAGCCATGGTGTTAGTGCACGTGTTCATCAGTGTTAATTTCGTTGTGTTAATGACACGTTGACGAGCTAAAAAAAAGTTCTTTGATAATAAAAACTATGACGAAATGTAAGTTTCGTTTTCGTTGACGAGATGAGACACGACTAAAATGTTGGTGGTGCTATTTGGACATTCAAAATGCATGATATTTTCCAATCATTACCCTCCCGTAAGGTTCTTATGCAACGGAAACATGAAACAATGTTCACTCCTCCAGTAAATAGGACGGATCTTAGCTACAGAGGCGGGCCGTCAGGGCCAGCAAAGCCTTCTCTGCTGGACTCGAACCTTTCAGAACAATACATTATTTTTATTAGACATATAATTGATACCTTTTGAATATATATATATTTTTTCATTCTATCTATTTTGCGACGAAGCGGCCGCGCGAACCCGACAAGCATGATTGGCCGGCCCACGGGAGGCCCTATGGCATCTGCCCGAATGCCAGACCGTCCAGTCCGTCGCTGGCGCTAACGCCTCGTGCCCACTGCACCGTCAGTCAACGGACGTGGGAAGGCATGGCTGACGGATGGGGGAGTAGTCTTTGCAGAGGCATCCGTCAGCTAATCAAATCGCTTCCCGCTAACAACAACAAAGCCGGGTTCTTTCCGCTTCTTCCTTCTTGTTGTGTTACTTGTCATTGCAAGATGGATCCCGTTGTAGCAAGGATGGTGTTGGTTCAGGTTGCTGGTGCTTTGGTCCACCGACGTGGAAAGCAAGTGCATCGGCGTTGGTGGGTTCACCCCATTCTCCGGACACGCAACCAGAGAGGGGAGTATCACGCACTTGTGCAGGAGTTGCGTCTGGATGCTCTCCTTTTCCATCAATATTTTCGGATGCCTCCGGACTACTTCGACGAGTTGCTTGGCAAGGTCGGTCCTCTCATTACCGTGGCAGACACACGGTTTCGTTCTGCAATTGGCCCTGCCGAGCGACTCGCCATTTGCCTACGGTAAGGATACTTTTTTTTTTTTAATGATCACACAACTAGCGTTTCCATACAGCTCATTGGTGTGCACATACTGCTAGGCTATAGAAAAGGTGCCCATTTCCATCCACGGTGTTGTTTGCATAAGATTTCCTAATTAGGGAAGACATCTACCCATCTATAGCCATAGTAGTGTGCAGAGTGTTCCTGGTAAATCTCAGGTTATGTGGTAGAGCTATCTGTAAACAATCTAGTCATATTAGTTGTGGATGTCACATGGGATTATTTATGTATCAATGAAGAGTGTTTCAGATAAATGTGTTCCATCATAAAGCCTTTCTATGAACATGGTATGCAAGCAACCATGTATGAATAATAAATATAACTAAGCTGTCATGACTCATGCCCTGTATATTTTAAAGTATATTTGAAGTATATTCTTTAATGCTTTCTTTTTTAGGTATCTTGCCACTGGCGATTCCTTTCACACGATTGGCTTCAGCTATCGTGTGGGCACTTCGTCAGTGTGTAGGATAGTGCGGGAGGTAGCCAGTGCCATCTGGACTGCTTTGGTGGAGGAGGAGATGTCTGTTCCCAAGAGGGCGGACTGGAGCACCATGGCCGAGCAGTTTGAGTGGCGCTGGAACTTCCCCAACTGCATCGGAGCGATTGATGGGAAGCATGTTGTGATACAAGCTCCAGGTAACTCTGGCTCCTTGTATTACAATTACAAGGGCACCTTCTCCCTGGTCCTCCTCGCCATAGTGGACGCCGACTACCTCTTCCGGGTTGTGGATGTTGGAGGCTACGGCAGGACGAGTGACAGCGGCTCCCTCCGTAACTCCGCGTTTGGGGAAGCTCTTCGCGATGGCACCCTTGACCTCCCTCCCGCCCGCGTCATCTCCGGCGCAGAGCAGCGGGGGCCACTTCCTCACGTGTTTGTGGGGGATGAGGCGTTCCCACTCATGACCCACCTGCTGCGGCCATTCCCTGGACAACATCACACTCAGGAGAAGCGAGTGTTCAACTACCGCCTCAGCCGGGCTCGTCTGGTAGTGGAATGTGCCTTCGGGATCTTGGCATCTAGGTGGCGCATGTACCGGCGCGTGATTGGCACCAGTCCTGAGGTAGCTGAGGTGTGTGTGAGGGCCACCTGTGTGCTGCACAACTTTCTCGAGAGGAAGAAGCTGCAGGGGAGAAGACGCGGGGTGGAACCGAACATCGAGCCATCGACTGATCTTGAAGCCCTGCGTGATGTACCCAGGATGGGCTCCAACAACGCCACCAGACTGACCATCCAGATGCGGGAGGCCTACTATGCGTTCTTCAACGAGGAGGGTGCAGTGCCATGGCAGCCAAGAGCCTAGCAACACAAAGGCTCTTCAACCAAACAGCTCTTTTAAGAGCTACAC
Organism: Gadus chalcogrammus; assembly: GCF_026213295.1. NCBI lineage: Eukaryota > Metazoa > Chordata > Actinopteri > Gadiformes > Gadidae > Gadus > Gadus chalcogrammus. The sequence continues at coordinate 7,986,534 of NC_079418.1, forward strand.
ATATCTTAAGAAAAGAAGCATATTCCAACTACACCTGCACCTTCCTATACCTGCGTATACATTGTACATTTGCTCAAGGTTAAGTTTTAAAAGTAAATGTAATAATGATTGATAATGATTTGGTTTTGTTTTTCACAGATGACCCGAGCCAGCTTTCAAGAATCCCTATTGTCTTTCTGCAAGTGTACTGAATAATTGTTAATGTGCTAATATTAATATAACATAATTCCACTTCCAAATTATAATGTATTATAAATGTATTGTAAAAGGAACACATCACAATCAAAGTAAATTTTTTTAATTAAGAACACACAGAACAACAGAACAACAAAACGACAGAAACACCATAATTTAACACCATAACAAACATAACCTCACGCACTCAGTCACTCAGTCACTCAGTCACTCAGTCACTCACTCACTCACTGTCATTCTCCCTAACCTCCCCCTGTAGCGCCGCCATATCTGCCCTGGAAACGATTTGGTACACCTCGTACCGCACCATGGCTCTATTAGCACTGGAGAGCCTTCTCATGGCAGGGAGGAGGGACATAAAGAAAGTCTCGTCCTCAGAGGGGGGCTGTGGCTGTGGCTGTGGCTGTGGTTGCGGCTGCGAGGCAAGTGTAGCCAGCGGCTCCATGAATGCCAGCATGCCCTGCTCAAAGGAGGACATCTCAGGCCTCCGCCGCTTCCTACCCCTGCCCTCTTCTGGGGGCTGCACGCGCCACTGGCTCCTACCCACAGGTCCACCGTCCGCTGCTGGGGCCGTGGCTGGGGCTGGGGCTGGGGCTGGGGCTGGGGCTGCTTCATCTGCTGCTAGTGACAGCGCACCTGCCTCTCCATGCTCCTCTATCACCACCATCACCGACACCGGGGATGGGTTGCGATGCGGGAGGTTGGAGGTGGTCCCTCTATTTTGCAGGAATGGCGCTAGGAAGCCCATCACCGCCATGTACCTCCACACAGGCTGCTTGTCGGCCCCTGCCCCACTCCTCTGGGCTTCCTTCTCCTTCACCCTCTCCCTCCGATATCGGTCCCTGAGGGATCTCCACCTCTTCACACATTCAGCCGCTGTAAATAAATATATGAAATAAAATTATTGATCACATTACACTCTACTTCATTCTTTTCATTATTATTTTCTGTAAAGACTTGAACATTTATGTCTATGTACTCTTTATAATCTATGTAGCAGTAGCTATGCCGTAGCTGCTATGTTACGTTTTTGGATTCTGCACTGCATACACGGTCCAACTCGAATTAATAAATACAGGGATATTGTTTCCAAAACGCATATGTATACAGAAAGTGCATGTTTAAACATGTGTCAGCAATTGCAACTATACATTCTAGGTAGCAGTTAATTATATATTTTGGAGGATGCTAATGCTGGACCATGCATGCTGTATTGCTAGCAGTCATTCAACACTGATTCATTTGAAAAGTAGTACATACATCGAAAATAATTAGAAAATAAATACATATTACCTGTTCCCCCACCTCCAACGACACATCTTGCCTTGCCCGATCTTTTAATGTGGTGTCCCTGTATGTGTACAGGGACTGGTCATACAAAATCGGGCGAGAACCAACGGCGATTATCAGTTTGTCCTCCATTTTTTAAATTAACTTCTCCGCCGCTCTCCCGCTTTCCAGTATCGAGCCCGAGTCGCGTCACAGTGCTCAAATGTGCATACGCGATCTGATTGGATGACGGATCCGTCGCTGCCGAAAAAGTTGAAAATGTTTTAACTTTCTGACGATGGCGAACGCTCCAACTGAACGGACGGATCCACAATGCATTGCGCGTCCGTCCCCATTCAAAGTCAATGGGCAACGGACAACTGACGGAGGTAGTGGGCACGGGGGCGTAATATATATATTATCGTGCTGGAGGCAAGGCAACTGAAGGAAAAATAAATAAATACGTATTTAGACTTATGTGAACAAACTTATTAAAATAGAATGAAAAAATAAATAAATAAATATTAAAAGGTATCAATTATATATTTAATAAAAATAATGTATTGTTCTGAAAGGTTCTAGTCCAGCAGAGAAGGCTTTGCTGGCCCTGACGGCCCGCCTCTGTAGCTAAGGTCCGTCCTATTTACTGGAGGGGTGAACATTGTTTCATGTTTCCGTTGCATAAGAACCTTACGGGAGGGTAATGATTGGAAAATATCATGGATTTTGAATGTCCAAATAGCACACCACCAACATTTTAGTCGCACCTCATCTCTCATATTCAGTTGCGTTGCCTCCAGCGCGATAATATATATATATTAGAGCCAGCGACGGTCTGGCATTCGGGCAGATGCCATGTTTATAACATTTTAAAACTGTTCATCTTTCTTTTTATTTCACCAGAAATACATCAGAAAAGTAGCTGTCCCCCTGCTCAGATTTTTGTCTGCTGATACCTTTAGCCTCACATGGTAAGTTAATATTTGTATCAAATTGTTTATCCATTTGTACAAACATAAATAAACATAACATTAAGCTGATATCAGTGTTAAATAATTTTTGCAAACTGAATTTACTCATTCCTGAGGTTGCCTTATGAGCATTTGCTCACATTTTTTTATAAGGCCTTGCTGTTAACAGAGTTCCTTCAGTTTTATCTGTTCAACATTTGATACTACATTGTGCTGTTAATACAAACTCATCACCTGCATCAATATATAAGCTAAAATAAGAAGTCCACTTGCAAAATTCCTAGATTCTTCGCTCAGAAGATGTGTTAAAGTGCTGACCTGTAGCTTGCTATTTCATGTGAGGAAATGTAGTTTGCATGTTGTCTATGATCATATCTTAAATGTTTTAATGATGCTTGAAATTACAATATTGAGTGTCACTTATTTAGCATAAAAAATAACAATAAAACCGCCATTAACGTGTTGTGTGGTATGCATGTGTGGGGGGGATGCAAAGTACTGTCCTTTTTCGTCATAATAAATATCCTGCTTATTTATTTATTTATTTATTTATCAAGATCACATTCCCTTGACATGTTGTATATGAATTATTTGCTAATCTTTATTTTTTATTTTTTTTTGTTTCAGTGACCTGACCTCTATGTGGCAGTGCAGACATTGTGTAACCAGAGAGATTAGCAGGTACAAATTACTGAAACATTATAAACTACATCATCATTATGGGAGAGGCCAACAATATCAATGCATATATGTAAATTGTCCTTGCACATTCAGGACGTGGACTGGACTCCGAACCCATGTCTATAAAGCTCATTCATTCCAACCTACACAGACTGCTTTGAATTCAGTAACATTTAAATGTGAGGTATGCGGACGTAGTGACCTCTCTACTTTTTTTTCGGTTGGTTGTGTATTTCTTGGATGCTCTTTCCAAACCAATATTAATAGTACATTTAACACTCACAAAAAGAGAAAGCATCATCCACACACACTGCAAGATTTTAAAACCAGTGTGATTAAGTTTGTGAACCCCGTTGAAGGACCGGTTGCCTCTGACGGTGTTGGGACTGGCTATGCTGATGTGTCATTTGATGAAGTTGAGGCTGAGACAGTGACAGTAAAAGAAATTGGAGATGTGGAAAATCTGCCAGAAGTTATTGAGCGGAAAATAGCAACAATATTGTTACAATTAGAACATATATTTCATATTCCTGCAAAAGGTGTGGATGAGTTACTGGAAGAGTTGCATTTTTTAAGTTCAGCTAGTGTACCTGTCACAAAGCATACAATTACAGAAATCTTCAAGAGCCATAACCACAATATTGGTCCGGCAGTTGTCGAAGAACTTGCTAATTCTGTATGCGTCTCTTACCCTGTCTCTAAAAGTTTTGAAAGGTCTGGCCCTCTTGCCACATCCTATAAAAGAAAAAAATATTATAAGGTTCATTTTAGAGTTGTTGAAGCGACCGAGTATATTTTATCTGTGGAACAAAGGAGGTCATTTCAATATGTCCCATTATTACAGTTATTGCAGGAAGTACTGAGTCACAATAAAATACTGAATAAAGTGATTGAAGAACACACAGCTCAAATAAATAGAGAAGCTTTGCATGGTGATCAACGAGTTTACAGGTCTTTTCGAGATGGTGAAAATTACAAAACAAATAGCTTTCTAGCTGTTGATGAGTTGAGAATTTCCATAAAACTTTACATAGACGAATTTGAGGTTTGTAATCCTCTTGGGACCTCTCGCAAAAAGCACAAGCTTTGTGGGGTGTATTGGGTTTTGGACAATTTGCCGCCTGGCTCTCATTATGCTCTCTCATCAATTTATTTAGCTGTTCTTTGTAAAAGTGATGATTTGAGGAAATTCAGTTTCAAAGAAGTGTTGGATCCACTTTTGAAAGATCTGGTAATTCTGGAGGAGCATGGTTTGTTCATCAGTCAATTGAATAAGTGTATCAAAGGCACTGTGAGTTGCGTAATAGCGGATAACCTAGGTGCCCATGGCCTGGCAGGTTTTGTAGAAAGTTCCTCTGATGAATACATCTGTAGATTCTGTACAGCTAAGAAAACAGAAATTCAGTCGTTGACAGCTGGTCGTTTTGAGCGCAGAACGCTGGAACTTCATGATGCACACTTAAAGTGTGCACTGGAAAAGGCAAGTGCATACTGTGGTGTTAAACATGAATGTGTTCTGAGCAAGGCTCTATCACATTTTCATCTTACTGCAGGTTATCCTCCAGATCTTGCCCATGATCTTTTTGAGGGCATTATACCTGTAGAGCTAGCTCATTGTTTTTCTCTTTTGATTTCAAAAAAGTATTTCACTTTAGAAAAACTTAACAATTTGATCAAAACTTTTGAATATAAATGGGCAGATAAAACAAATCGTCCTGCTGCAATACCACAGACTTTCTCTGTAAAAAAAAAAGCATTGGTGGAAATGCACACGAGAATTGGGCTTGTTGGGCAAAATAACCTGCTGAGCACATATAAATATAGCTAACTCCCACCCTAGCTTGAGGAGCACAACACATGGCAGTCACGTTACAATATAGTCAGCTTTTAACACATAACACAAACATGATAATATAGTCAGGTCAAGGCCAGAGCCAAGGCCCCATTTCCCAAGCAGGCAAATGGTAGACACTAACGGGAGAGCCACATTAATTCATCACACAAGAGATACTTCGATCACACAAGAGATACTTCGAGCACACAAGAGATACTTCGAGAACAAAGGAGACACTGAGGAGCTCTTCCCCGTTAGTAGGAACACAAGAAGATACACTTGCATACACCAGGGCCTGAGAGCCAAGGTCAAGCAAAAACACACAGAACCACACACACCTCATCAAGAGGAGGATACAGTATAAAACTGTATCACACAGGGACTCATGACCCTCCCCCTTCTTCTGAAGCAGACCTTCCACGGAGGCGAAGCTCTGGACGAACCATCAGCGCTGATTAGGGACTTAGACATATTCGATTTCTCACGCTTTATGACTCTGTATAACCGTTGCCACTTTACTTAATAAATCCAAGGTCCTCGTGCCGATAGACTTTATTACCTCTCCGTCTCATTTTATCTGATCCAGTAACTAGACAGACCGTTTTTCCCTTCAATTTGGTGACCCCGACGTGATTTTTTCTGAATTGAACACGCAACTGGGAAACGAGAGACGGAGAGCGGCACGACCTCGGGACCCCGGAGCACCGGACCGATTCCTGCAGTCTCACCTCGCGGCCGCCCAACAAAAGGTAGGCAGAACCTGTTGATAAAATCCAAACTCTGCATAGTTATATAGGAACCACATTAGGAGGTGAGACTGTGAGAGCGGTTCGCTACGGGATATCTCGTGGGGACGAATAGAGTTGCATTCCAGCATTTCCCCATAAACCCGATTAACCCTGAACGCGTGACACATCGAATATCGGCTCGTTGCATGGTGAAAGAATACCGACGAGACCATAGGGCCTATAAGAATCGGTCATAGTGATACGAGACTACCGATGGCCAAGTAATGGATGTGTAATAAATACACCAGTGTATCAAGAGGGTTAGAGGCCCCACCTGTGTATCAAGAGGGTTAGAGGCCCCACCAGTGTATCAAGAGGGTTAGAGGCCCCACCTGTGTATCAAGAGGGTTAGAGGCCCCACCAGTGTATCAAGAGGGTTAGAGGCCCCACCTGTGTATCAAGAGGGTTAGAGGCCCCACCAGTGTATCAAGAGGGTTAGAGGCCCCACCTGTGTATCAAGAGGGTTAGAGGCCCCACCAGTGTATCAAGAGGGTTAGAGGCCCCACCTGTGTATCAAGAGGGTTAGAGGCCCCACCAGTGTATCAAGAGGGTTAGAGGCCCCACCTGTGTATCAAGAGGGTTAGAGGCCCCACCAGTGTATCAAGAGGGTTAGAGGCCCCACCTGTGTATCAAGAGGGTTAGAGGCCCCACCAGTGTATCAAGAGGGTTAGAGGCCCCACCTGTGTATCAAGAGGGTTAGAGGCCCCACCAGTGTATCAAGAGGGTTAGAGGCCCCACCTGTGTATCAAGAGGGTTAGAGGCCCCACCAGTGTATCAAGAGGGTTAGAGGCCCCACCTGTGTATCAAGAGGGTTAGAGGCCCCACCAGTGTATCAAGAGGGTTAAAGGCCCCACCTGTGTATCAAGAGGGTTAGAGGCCCCACCAGTGTATCAAGAGGGTTAAAGGCCCCACCTGTGTATCAAGAGGGTTAGAGGCCCCACCAGTGTATCAAGAGGGTTAGAGGCCCCACCTGTGTATCAAGAGGGTTAGAGGCCCCACCAGTGTATCAAGAGGGTTAGAGGCCCCACCTGTGTATCAAGAGGGTTAGAGGCCCCACCAGTGTATCAAGAGGGTTAAAGGCCCCACCTGTGTATCAAGAGGGTTCGAGGCCCCACCAGTGTATCAAGAGGGTTAGAGGCCCCACCTGTGTATCAAGAGGGTTAGAGTCCCCCTCTTTGTTTGTGTATTAAATAATTCTATGTGGTAAGAAGGTTAGAGATAAACTAGGCTTGTTGCGTGGTGAAAGAACACCCTCGAGGCCTAAGGCTCGCCGCCCTTGATAAGTGAATCTGAGGTGCCTGAAGAAGCACAACGCACATTTCTTGACCATATATTCATAGCATATGCGGGGACTGACGGACAGACACCTGAACTGACGCAGACTAGGGATAGCAGAGACCTCTCACCCCCACCTTCACGACCAGAGAGCAAGTGCGTGTGTATGGAGTCGAGAACGAGAGTCAGCGTGGGTGGAAGAATAGGAGAGCATGGGTGAAAGGGAGACAGAGTGAGAAAGACTGTGTGCGTCTCTGTGCGCGTGTACGCAAGAGTTGATATGTTTCTGTGTGTGTGTGTGTGTGTGTAAGAGGCCCAGAGAGAGAGTGACGAAGTGGCTGTGTGTGTGTGTGTAAGAGGCCCAGAGAGAAAGCGACGAAGTGGCTGTGTGTGTGTGTGTGTGTAAGAGGCCCAGAGAGAGAGAAAGAAAGAGAACGAGCGTATTTGTGAGCCGGTTAAATATAGAAATAAATCAATTAATGATAACCCGGCTATGTGTGCAACGCTTGCCTGCTTTGTTATGCCCAACGCTATTTTGCCGTGTCTGATGATTGTGGGTGCGGGACACAGAATGAGAAGTCTGTTGATATGTGTCTGTGTACGTCTGCGCGAAAGAGAGAATCTGTGAGTGAATCAGTGAGTGTATGCGTGGTCCGCTCTATCTTCGCCCGTTAAAACGGGTAAAGGAAAGAATAGATAGATTGATAATAATGAATAATGTCTCTCTGACGTATTGCTTCGGTCTATGGCTTAACCTGCGGAAATAGATAAATTGACAATGATAGATAACCTTTTACTGTGTTGCTTCAAGTTACTGTTTGACCCGTTAAAACTAAAACCTAGATAAGTTGACAAGGATAAATGATATCTCTTTTACTGTGTTTCTTTGAATTACTGCTGGACCTGTCGCATAGATAAACTACGATACTAAACCACATCTCTTTGCCGCGTTGGTTGACTGTTTAGTCTGTTGAAGCAGATTAATCAATAAGGATAGATAACGATTATTGGCTATAAGGAATATCTGGATGTATTGAATAACGTCTCTAGGCCTTGTTGTTGTTTTTTGCTTCCCCCCCCCCTGTTTTTTCCTCCTTTTTTCTCGTTCTCCTCCTCCAAGAGTGACAAGGGTTACCCCCTAGTCTCTCATCCGCTCTTGTGTGTTAAGACAGGTCACACAGAGTTATAGCACCACGGCCGCCATTTTTTGAGTTCTCTCACTCAGTCCCAAGCCACACCTCCCCCTCCGCCAAATCTAGACCACTCCAGCCCTACCCTTCCTCAACTACACCGCCCCCTACTGGACCACTCCAGCCCTACCCTTCCTCAACTACACCGCCCCCTACTGGACCACTCCAGCCCTACCCTTCCTCAACTACACCGCCCCCTACTGGACCACTCCAGCCCTACCCTTCCTCAACTACACCGCCCCCTACTGGACCACTCCAGCCCTACCCTTCCTCAACTACAGCGCCCCCTGCTGGACCACTCCAGCCCTACCCTTCCTCAACTACACCGCCCCCTACTGGACCACTCCAGCCCTACCCTTCCTCAACTACACCGCCCCCTACTGGACCACTCCAGCCCTACCCTTCCTCAACTACACCGCCCCCTACTGGACCACTCCAGCCCTACCCTTCCCCAACTACAGCGCCCCCTACTGGACCACTCCGACTCTGCCCTTCCCCAACTACAGCGCCCCCTGCTGGACCACTCCGACTCTGCCCTTCCTCAACTACAGCGCCCCCTGCTGGACCACCCCAACCCTACCCTTCCCCAACTACACCGCCCCCGCTGGACCACTCCAACTCTGCCCTTCCCCAACTACACCGCTCCCTACTGGACAGCATCAATACCAATCCAACCCCGACTCTCGATCACCCCCTGTTAGAAGAATTATCCCAGTTACTAATAAAGCTAAAAAGACAAACCTCCCCGCACTCGGCCTTCAGTGCAAAGGCGTCCACAACCCCGACCACCCCCATACCAGGCTGCTGTAAGAAGAAGCGGCGAACACGCCCACCATGTCGGACGAGCGACGAAGAGCCCCCGGAGAGGATTGGCAAGACGAACCCCAGAGAAGCGAAGACAGAGAGCGATTCTCAGCCTCCCGGCCAGCTGACAGCCACTCACCCCCACCCTCCCCGGAGAGGGCTCACCTACCCATGCCGAGATTGTTCTGTCCCCTAGAATCGACAACACCAGTTCAGTCCCAGCCAAAAGCCCCCGCCTCATACACCCCACCTTCCCCATTAATGACCCCCTCCCAGTTCAGCCCTGACCCAGATCACTTAAGGGACCCCCGTACCAATAAGAGCGAGCCCCGCCGCCCCCGGCCAGGTATACAAGAGGCTTTTATGGCACCTCTATTGATAGATGCGGAGGGAAGAGCAGCATACACACCATGGAGCCACCGGGACATGGCCAACCTGGTCGCCCGCTCGCCAACGCTCACGGCAGGAGCCTCGGCCTGGATCAGAAGATTTGAAACTGAGACGTCTGGCGATCTCCTGACCCTGGGAGACATACGAGCCATCATCGGCAGGGCACATGGTGCCGGACGAATCATTGAACTGGAGACACTGACCAAGACTGAGGCCCTACCTGACAACACCCCCTTCGAAGCTTACCGAAACCTCTTCTGGGAGAGTCTCAGGGCGCTCTTCCCAGCCGACGCAGGCAGAGTGGGAATCTCCGGCCTGACCATCAAACCTGAAGAATCTATCTTTCAGTACATAGAAAGGGCTGAAGGATTGTGGACGGATAATAATGACTGTCCCCCACACAGTAGCAAACTGGCGACACAGACATTCCAGCGGGCAATAATACAGGGACTGCCACCCACGGTCCAGAGGAGACTGAAGACAGTGGTGGCACTGCACTCCAAGCCCCGGACGGAATGGGTGGCTCACCTTAATCACCACCACCGACTCGAGGAAGACAAACGACTTGAAAAGGATGATGATTACGAGGAATTGAAGAAGCAACTCATGAGGATGCAGATCAAGGAGCTAGCCGAGAAATCCCAGCTGCACAAAAGACCAAGGACGACATGGGGACCCATGAGTATGATGCCTGTAGCGGCCCCACTGCCGACACCCCCAACGCCCCCAGCCCCGACGCCTACCCCACCAATAACACCAGCACCAATGCCCCTATCATGCGCAATGTATCAGATACCGGCGTGTCAAGGGCCCCCGCCACCTGGATGGCTGCAGCCGGGATACCAACCCACCAATTACCCTGGGTACACAATGGCCGCCCCGGTGCCGGCGCCCGCACCACCCCTGTTACAATACCAGCAACCACCCAGCGCCGAGAACTGGACACCCTCCTCCTCAAGCTACAGCCAAGCCCAGGCCCCCGAAACCAGGTTACCACCACCAGAGCGAGCCCAGCCGAAAGCAGAAAGGATACGGACGCGAATCGGCGCCCCTGGCGCCAGCTCATTGGACCTGGCCTCCTTCCGGGTCAACCTATCGTCCCTGATAGACGGGGAGCCATACCCGAGGAGCATGAGCGACTTCCTGATATACCTTGGCGAGATGCAAGAACACGCCGGTCCTTATGAGAAGAGCTGCTGGATCGCACAAGGATGCACTCAGGACGAATCCGAAATCTACCGCTACTCCGATGGCAAACCGGCACTCAGCTCCCGAGCTCTCTCTCTCATGGCTCGGTCACACCACTCCCGCACCCACCAGGGCACCACCGCGACAATGGAGACAATCCGGCGAGACTGGTGGCACCCCGAAATGAAAGCCAGCATCCAGGAAGTGATCAAAGACTGTCACGCCTGCCAAATACACAACCCACGCCCAGCCCACATTCTCCCCCCAGGGGCCCGGTACTAGACCATTATGATGAAGCCCTCTTGTACAGGCCCTGACTCTTGCCTCCCGAGCCTTGTACACACAGGTCACCTCCCTCCCGACCCCCGCAGATCCCAACCCCGTCCTCGTTAATCCCGGGGACTGGGTCTGGGTCAAGGTCCACAAGAGACACTGCCTTCAGCCACGGTGGGAAGGCCCCTATGAGGTACGTCTGGCCACCCCCTTCTCTGTCTCCCTTTCAGGAAGGAGCGGCGCCCGCTGGCACCACCTGTCTACCACCCGCAAGGCCGACAACCCGCATGACCGCACCTTGGCTACCGTTCAACGCGACCTCGCCCGGCTGCACCATGAGGCCACCACTGACGCCGCGGGAGGCCCGGACCAATAGACGTTGCATCATCGGCATGGTAGGAATAACCGGGGCCATGATGGGTTTCTTCATCCTGTGGGGAGTGGACTTCCATACGGCCATCCCGGGGAGGTCCCCCACCATCAAGCCCCCGTCTACGACGACACAACCCTCATCGGGACCCCCAACCCAGAGTCCACACCGCCGCAGGAGACAGACACCCCTGCAAGCCGCCAAATCCCCCAGCGACCCCTGCCTCAACAAATACGGTGGGCTATCCCTAACCTATACTTATGGTTCCAGCGCCGCCTATACCTTCCTCCTATGCGACGTCGTTCCGTGCGTAGGCGGACCCGCAGCCTGGGAGAAGTACGATGCATACATCTGCGATGCTCCCAAGGGTTCCTTCGCGGGAGTCCAGGGCAACGGGGTAATGATGTCCCCGGACAACAGCCAGAGCTGGTGTCGAGGATGGCGAAATGTACTATGGATGACAGGGAGGCACCAGGGGTACTATGTGACTAACCGCTCTCAGACTCTCCACAGGCCTGACGCGACGGCCGCACTACAGGCGAAGGGCTTCCTCTCGGGAGGCAACGGCAGAATCACCCTTACCCTCAGGAACATTACCAGCAACCCGTACCAAGGATGGGGCAACCCCACATTAGGGTCGACTCGGGCGTGCGGTGTAAATACTGACTCTGCCTATTTCGTGTTCGGGGTGTCCCAATCCGGCACGGACACGGCGGCTTTGTTGAAAATAAATTTCAGAAAGGCCCCCACCACACCCACCGCACCAGCCTCCAGGGCCAACACGACAACTCCTAAACCCCCCGTCCGACCCATAATGACTCGCGACGGCCCGGTCACGATTTTTGATTTAAATTCCGTGGGGCGACTCCCCACCCACGATTCCATCGCGCTCGCGACCGGCTACGCAGACGATAATGCATGGCTTAGCTGGATTGCTGCTACGATCCGATTCCAGGGGCTGTCCGACTGCGTAGCCTGTGCGTCAGCTCGCCCCCATCTAATCTCGACCCCAGTACTGTTCGATTTTACCAGCGACCCCATCGGTTCTCACTGCATGTTAGCTCTGTTTGTTACCCCCAAACCGGCCGGCTGCGGCCTCCTTAGCTCTCTGTTTCCACCCGGCCTTAACGACTCGATTCCCCCGGTGTACTCCCCTGGGGAGTACACCCACTCTTGCATCACCAGGGTCGGAGCGGTAAATGTTGGGGTGGTACCACCATCGTGGTGCCACTCCATCACGAACGTTACGCTTTGGCCCAACATGACCGGACCGGGCCTAGGACGCCAAGACCTATTCTGGTCCTGTGACAAATTCACCCTTAGACTTACACTCCCGGCACAATGGTCCGGAACCTGCATTATAGTGCGCCTACTTATGCCCGTCACGCTCTTTACCCGGGGTTCGCCCGGGCCCGATAACCGAACTACCTCTCGACACCGCCGCGACTCCGCTCTCACCGACCACTTTGACCTAACCAAGAACACCCCCACGTACATGGATAGCATAGGCATTCCCCGGGGCGTTCCGAACCAGTTTAAGTTAGCAGACCAGATAGCCGCGGGTTTCGAGAACATACCCCTTATCTCTGCCATAATTCCAATCACCCCCAACAAAAACGTAGATCGCATTAATTACATTCACTACAACGTCCAGCGCCTATCCAACCTGACTCGCGACGCGGTAGAAGGGTTGGCCTCACAACTGGCCGCCACCTCTCTAATGGCGTATCAAAACCGTCTAGCCCTAGACATGTTGTTAGCCGAGAAAGGGGGAGTCTGTTCGATGTTTGGGGCTCAGTACTGCACCTTCATTCCCAACAACACGGCCCCTGACGGGTCAGTGACAAGGGCCCTGGCCGGCCTTCGAGCTCTTTCCGTCCAGATGGCAGAGGACTCTGGGATCGACAACCCCATGGAGAAATGGATGACCGACATGTTCGGCAAGTGGAAGGGCCTTCTCATGGCCGTCCTGACATCCCTGGCCTGCTTCGTCGGGATTGTGGTCTGCTGCGGGTGTTGCTGCATCCCCTGTGCCCGCACCCTCTGCTCACGCCTCATCACCACGGCCCTCGAAAAGGAGAAACAACAGCCCCCTCCCTACTCCGAAGCAGCCCCCCTCATGCCCCTTCTGGATTGCCTGGACGAGCTTCCCCTGGACGACCAGATGGTGCCTGAAAAATTTGACTGTGAGTATGGCCTCCCTCGCCCTGCAACCCCTGACTTTGAGTACGAGCTCGACTGTGTCTTCGCCGAGCCGGACATCTACCCGTGAGTGCTAGTGGCCTCTCCCGGTGCACGGCCCCGGCGTCCTGTTTCCACCACCGTATGCTGAAACCCCACCACGACACCCCCTTTCCCCCCCCCCCCCCCCGCCTGTGACGTGCTAGTAACCTCTCCAGGTGGGCTGCCCCATTCCCGCATTCCCGTCCCCGCCAACGGCACCACCCCCCTCCCACCTGATGCACCCACGTCGCCCGGACCAGGGATCTGCGTTCCGGCACCAGGGGCTGCGGCCCGTTCCCTTAAGGCTTGAGGGCGCCCCTGGCTGTATTCGCTTCTGTACGCTTCACTGTTTTTAGCCGCTCCCATATCTATGCCCGCGTCTACGCAACCGACGCCGGGAACGTAAATGTTGTTGTTTATATCGCTGTCCCACTAGATGGAGCTCGGGGATACACACGGGCGAGATTCCAGGGGCCTTGATTGCCCGTTTATCAGATGAGGTCCTGAGCGCAGTTGAATAAAAGGGTCTAATGCTCAGGTGGCGCCTTGCGTCCACCTGCCCGTGATGACGCTCAGGGCTATTCCGTGGTTTCAGTTGTTCCCGTGCCCCGTGCCTACCCTGGATACCCCATGCGTGTGATTGCTTATTGTTACACGACCAGCTAACTCCTCCTCACATCCTTAGTGTGTGGTCACCTAGGGATGGGTTGAGGGGGATTGCCATTCGTTATGCACCTCATATCTTTCTGATATTATTATTATTATTTAGGGACACATTTCATGGTTGCATTTCTTTCCTGTGATTGTTATGGTGTAGTGTTTGTGTGATTGTTGCGTTTTTGTTTGTATCGTTATTGTTTACTGTTAGTTTTATTGTTGCATTTTGTTGTTATTGTTATGGTTTGGTGTTGGTTTTGTTGTGTATCACCTGCTGCCACTTTATTTGGTATTGTCTGTTCGCGATGTAAGGCCGGGGTGGATGCCACCCCCTAGGTGGGGTGTGTATGGCATACCCATGTCTGAAGCAGGGGTAGCGTTTCTCCCACGTGGTTCCCCATATACCCGGTCCAGCGAGTTGTTTTAGTCCCATGCTCATGGTTGTTTGTTTTTATGATCATTTTGCCTTCTTTCTGTTATTTCTAAAAAGTGTTATGATGGTAGTCCCGCGCTGAAGTCCTATCCCTCGTACCCCTAATGAGTAAAAGTCGTCTTGCGACGACTTGAGGGGGATATGTTGGGCAAAATAACCTGCTGAGCACATATAAATATAGCTAACTCCCACCCTAGCTTGAGGAGCACAACACATGGCAGTCACGTTACAATATAGTCAGCTTTTAACACATAACACAAACATGATAATATAGTCAGGTCAAGGCCAGAGCCAAGGCCCCATTTCCCAAGCAGGCAAATGGTAGACACTAACGGGAGAGCCACATTAATTCATCACACAAGAGATACTTCGATCACACAAGAGATACTTCGAGCACACAAGAGATACTTCGAGAACAAAGGAGACACTGAGGAGCTCTTCCCCGTTAGTAGGAACACAAGAAGATACACTTGCATACACCAGGGCCTGAGAGCCAAGGTCAAGCAAAAACACACAGAACCACACACACCTCATCAAGAGGAGGATACAGTATAAAACTGTATCACACAGGGACTCATGACCCTCCCCCTTCTTCTGAAGCAGACCTTCCACGGAGGCGAAGCTCTGGACGAACCATCAGCGCTGATTAGGGACTTAGACATATTCGATTTCTCACGCTTTATGACTCTGTATAACCGTTGCCACTTTACTTAATAAATCCAAGGTCCTCGTGCCGATAGACTTTATTACCTCTCCGTCTCATTTTATCTGATCCAGTAACTAGACAGACCGTTTTTCCCTTCAGGCTCTGCTTCGATTGTTGCCTCTGATCATTGGTCCACTTGTTCCGGAGGATGAACCTGTATGGCATGTTGTTTTGGATCTAAAGGACATAGTGGAGCTTGTTGTAGCCCCTGTCCACTCTGATGAGTCAATAGCTTACCTCGAGTTCAAAATTGATGAACATCGCCTGAGATACCAAGACCTTTTTCCCAACAACCGTCTTCGCCCTAAACATCATTTTTTGGAGCACTATCCTGCTCTGATTCGCCAATTTGGCCCTCTTGTCCATGCATGGACTATGAGATTTGAGGCAAAACATAGTGTCTTCAAACAGATTGCTCGCCATACCAACTGTTTCAAAAACATATCTCTCACTCTTGCAAGAAAACATCAGCTTGCAATTGCCTCTGACTTGCACTGTCTTCACCATAGGACACCTTTGTCGGTAACAAGTACCCGTCAACAAAATTTTTCAACTTTTTCGGCAGCGACGGATCCGTCATCCAATCAGATCGCGTATGCATCAGTACCCGTGGATGTTTTGCAAGGTGACATTGCAGCTGCTATTAAGCAAAGATTACCAGATGAGACTGATGTCCACATTACAAACTTTGCTTCATACAATGGAATGAATTACAACAAAGGAATGATTCTTGTCCATGGGCAATTATTTGGTCCGCCCGAGTAAGCTGAAATTCTGCAGATTTGTATTTTGCAAGGCAAGATACATTTTATTTTAAAAAAGTTCTCTTGTTGGTATAGAGAGCATTTTCGAGCTTTTGAATTGGACACGTCACATGTGAGAGAGGTGGCTCTGATTGAGCATGGGGAACTACTCGATGACTACCCGTTAGCTGCCTATTCAGTGGTATGCCTGCGTCTGGTTTCTCTGAAGAGACACACTAACTTGCACGGATAATGGGAGTAATGTTTGTAAGTATTCACACCCACAATCAACCCAATCATGTTCTCATCATAGACTGTTATCTTCAAGGTGAAGTCAAAATCAATACATTTCTTCTCACCTTCCCTGTATTTGCCAAACAAAAAGACGAGCCTTCTCCATAATCGCTGACTTAAACTTTAATTTTGTGAAGTCTGGTTTAGTGGTTTCCTAATGTTGGGATTTTATTGATGGTGTTTACATTTACATTTAGGGCATTTAGCAGACGCTTTTATCCAAAGCGACTTACATCGGTTAACACACATTGACACACCGACGGCAGAGTTAACCATGCAAGGCGACAGCCAGCTCGTCAGGAGCAATTAGGGTTAAGTGTCTTGCTAAGGACTGTCTTGCTGGTACATCTAAGGACCTGTGCATTGTACCTGTCAAATAAACATCACAAGCCATCACACAGTTTGTACAAAAAGTGCCTATTGTGCCAAATTCAACCTTTTTGTTTGTGTTTTCAGGTCTCCATAATGACCCAGCCTATGATACTTAGGGTCATCCTGGGTGAAGACGATGCCCGAAAAATCGTTCTGCCAGCAGGGAGACCAGACTCCATCGAGGAATTGATAAAGACGTTAAAGCAAAATTTTGGATTGGACCAGGACTTTCGTCTACAATATCAGGACGCCGATTTTGGGATGGAATTTATTAATCTTTCAGCGATCGCGGAAATTGACAACAAAGCCACCTTAAAGGTGGTCTATTTGCATAATTCTTCTGCAGAAGAATCAATTACGCTCCAGCTAGTACCTGTTGAGCACCTTGATGTAGAGCTTAGATCGGGCCGAAAAATCAAACCCGACCCTATCCGAGCCCGTGCTCATTCGAGCCCGGCCCGGCCCGGCCCGGTACATTAACTGTCATGATGAGCCCGCGACCGATTTAAACCCGACCATTTCTTAAAGGGGTAGTTCGGAATTTTGGACATAGGGCCTGATTCCCAAGTGAGCATTGGTATTCTATATCACTGGAGACAGTTTTCAACACATTTCATACAGTCCTTCTAGTTGCAGAGTTTGCTCGTGCTAGGCTAGCGCAAGTCAACGGGCAATGCTAGCCTGCTATTAAAAACAGTCATACCCACTCCACAGTACACCCGAGGTAAATCAATTATAACGACAGACTATAAATCTAAATGTCTGTTTATAGAATGTTAGAAATAAAACCAACCTTGCATTGCATTGCATTTTGAGGGAATTGCGGGGTCTCAGCAGCAGTGTTTATATTCCTGTACGTAGGCTACGGCAGCGGCGGACTGATACCTACCTAGGTTACCTGCCGCTGTCATTGCTACAAACGCAGAGTACAGTGAACGAAGGAATTCTATAAGCGTATTCAATTAACAAGATATGCCCACGTTTGGAGGAGTTAGCGATGCATCTGCTTTTGAAGACGATTATGAGTAATTTGTTGTATCCAACGAACCGTACATGTACGAGCCGGTGTTA
>NC_079418.1:8004360-8072070 GCF_026213295.1 Gadus chalcogrammus
TGAGTCACTCACTCTAAAGTAGATTACGAACTCACACACTGAACCAGTATGTATGAATGATCTATATTGTACATAGCAGTAAATATGCTTTAATTGTATAATTTCAAATCTTTTAAAATAATGAAATTAAGTTATAAAACTCATATCAGAATTATAGTACTTTAACTTTCCTGTTACAATAAACACCACATTACTTATATAGCGCTTTTCTTGACACTCAAAGTGCATCACATGGAAGGGGGACCTCACTAGCAACCACCCCAAGTGTAGCACCCACCTGGGTGATGCACGGCAGCCATTATGCACCAGAACGCTCACCACACACCAGCTTGAGTGGTGAGGGAGTGAACGAGCCAATTACAGTGGGGAATGATTAGGGGGCCACATTGAATGAGCCAGGTGGGAATTTAGCCAGAACACCGGGGAATCCCCTACTCTTTGCCATGGGATCTTTAATGAGCACAATGAATCAGGACCTCGGTTTAACGTCTCATCCGAAGGACGGCATCTCCTACAGTGCAGTGTCCCCGTAACTGCACTGGGCATTGGGATCTATCATTTGGCCAGAGGGAAGAGTGCCAATTGCACCCACAAACACCACTTCCAGCGGCAACCTAGTTTCCAAGGAGCTCTCTCATCCAAGTACTAACTAGGACCACACCTGCTTAGCTCAGTAATTCTAAGACAGGTATCTGGCGGCTGGCATAACAGTTGTTATAACAATGAATGAGCACTACTTACAAATCCCTCTTCTCCTCTCCCATCTTGATTTTGAGTGACGGGAAAGTGCTACCATAGATCTGGCCAACTTGGATTTGTCTTCACTTGTGGATAACTGTCGATTAAAAAAATAATTCAAATCAGTGAAGTTAAAAGTTAAAAGAGTATACAGCTATCTTACAGACTTTTTAAACAGGCTTTCTTTCAGTCTATAACTATGTCACTACTTTCAAAAGTACTGATATACATTGTATTGATATTTTCAATGTACAATAGAAGTGAGTATTAATATTGAAACATTTTAAAAGAAGCGCTTTAAGTACCTATAAGCTAAAGTGAATTGTAAAATGGTGTATTAACTTACAATCCCTTCCTCTCAATCAACTCACTGACAGCGATTTTAACAAGGAGTTTCCTTGAAGACTCTGAGAGTGTTCCAGAGGCCTCATAATCTGCTAGAACACTTGCACCTTTCCTCACAAGAACTGCTCTCAGAGTTTCAACACCAATGGGATCCTGTTGATGGGAAGAAAACAACAAATAAAATCCACATAATACATGAACCATTTCTGATGATTTCAGTGTTCATTAGTACAGAAAGTATTCACTGCATGCATTGTTGACTACTGGATGAATGAAGTAGTTCCCAAAGACCAGTCACACAATTATGACAAGTAATGCTTATTACTACATAGCTAAGATGTTCACTTGAGTGTTGACCTTCATCACATGTTTGTCCTGTCAGCCATTCTTGTTCTATACTGTACATTCTAGTAGCTCTAGTACACTTTTGTTTGCAAAGTTGCAAGCCCCATAATATCTATTTCCAATTAGTATTTTTCATGTTATCACATTAGTTGGTGTACATACCCTGATTTGATTTGTTTCAATGCATCCGACTGTTCAGTCTTAAAATGTTACAAGAGACAATTATTATTATCAAACATCACTTGTATTGGTCATTGTGTCTATACTAAAGCGGTAGTAGTTATTAGAATATTCAAATCATAGTGGTACTTTTCTTGTTCTTTGTTTAATTCGTTATATTATGTTATCGCATTAGATGATTAGATGATAGATGATACCCTGATTTGATTTGTTGGGACTATTTCAACTGCATCCGAGTGTTCAGTCTTAAAATGTTACAAGAGACAAATTATTATTATCAAACATCCCTTGTATATATTGGTCATTGTGTCTATGCTAAGGCAGTAGTAGTTATTTAGAATATACAAATAGTGGTACTTTTCTTGTTTCTTTGTTCATTCGTTATTTAAAGAATTATCATTGCAAAGATACATACCAACATTGATGCTTCACGTGTCTTGAAAAACACCTGGAACTTGTCCATGTGTTGAACAAAGTCATGGCAGTCTATATCAATGATCATTCAAATTCAGGGGAGAATTTGAGAATTCTGTCACATTCAAGGAGTTCACTGTTAAGGAGTAGTGTTGCATTCGATTTGCAGTCATCTACTATCTCTTCAACAGACTCCAGCTGAAATATTTTTTTGCTGATTTCCTGTCATCCAGAAATATGGTAACAAGCGATTTCGGCATCGCCATGTCCCTTGTAGCTGCAACAAAATAGATTCTTTAAATTTGATATCACACCATATTGTGAACACATAACTTATTTCAACTTCCATACTGTTTAAATTTTAAATTATTCAGCATTTCCAAAATAAGAACACACAATCTTGGTGACTAGCGAACTGGTCAGAAACTAAATGTTACTTTAGGCTATTATCAAAATGCCAGCATTGATTACCGTTTCATTAATGCGTCACATTATTGCTTAACCTGCACCCCAAAAAAGCAAACTACACACTCTATAAACTATAAACGATAGCTAATCATAACGTTATGCATAGATGTAGTTCAACACTGGGTCTAACTGCATGCAATAACGTTTCATCAAACCGTGTTCACTAACGTTAGTGTCACGTTCGGAATACAAATGTGTTTTCCTGGCAGCGCGGTAAATGCATTGAGTTAATTCAACATCGCTAACTTGTAGATTATACAGAACATGTTCTAATGTTATGTCCTGGAGCTAGGGTGGCCATTCGTCCGGCTTTAGGCCGGACAGTCCGGCTTTTAAATGCCCTGTCCGGCTACAGAAGCAGCCTTAAGCCGGACACTCATTTGTCCTCCTTTTGAGAAAATAATAATAAAGGTCCGCCTTTTGGAAGTGTCGCGCGAATGTTCCAGATGTAAACAGGGAGCGATCGCCCCTGAAATATCCCATCTTTCAAAGGCTGTAATAGGGGCTAGAGACCCTCGGGGCGGGAGGAAATAACGCAATTTGCGATCAAATCGGCGATAAAATAGCCGAAATAACGAAATAACGATATAACGGCATATAAAAAACAGGACTACACTCACGTTACCTGACCTTAGGTTCTATGTCTGTTATGACTGTCACTTAAAGCTTGTAACCACCGATTGTTCGGAATAAAAACGGTCACGTTATCTATGCAACTAACGTTAAGTGAATTAAATCAATAACGGTGGTTATCATGATTTATAGTAGTAGTACGTTAGATATGTTGTAACTTATCGTAATGTGTAACGTAGATAGTAGTTTGTAGTTTTGACATCCTGAGCCCTAGCATTTCATACCTTGTTACAAGGTCATACCAGTTCCCACGAACAAAGCAAGGTTTCCCGCCTGTAATGTTAGCAATCATAGCTTCTAGCGTTAGCATTCTAGCTGCTTTCCACCGAATTCGCTAGCTGAATTAGCTATCTTAAAATACATACCAATGTGGTCAGCTTGCTAACGTTAGCTGTCCATAGCTAAAACTTTACCCAAAATGCGGATTTACCCACATAGTAATACGAGTTGACATAACGTTAGAATATTTAGTTTCTACATGTATGGCAGTGTTTTTCAAAGTGTGTTAATGTAAGGTCAGGGTTGACTTACATGGATAGTCTAGCATAACGATTGCTTATCAATAACCTAGCTGCTAGAGCTACTTGGCTAACATCGATGCTGGACTTTATTTTAGTTTATTATCGTTTAACCTTTACAATATTGCAAGTTGCAACAGTCTTTAAATAAACATAACAAATACGTCTGAAGACATGGGTCTACCTTACCTTTTATTCAGACATTTACATCCACTGTGTGCCAGTGCCACCTTCCAACTTCTTCAAGTGCGCGCCAAGATAAAATGAAGTGCTGAGAAAAATAACTTCTCTTCTCAGGGTAACGGCTCATCCAGGACACCAGGGATTGGCCAATAATTTAAACACATTTTGTGTTGGGCAGTATATTCCAGTAATATAACACATTAACAACACAAAATAACACAAATTGTGTTAAAATTGTGATAACACAAAAAATGTGTAATTATTTAACACATCATTTTTGAGAGTGTTCCACTCCCAAAACTACTGCAATTAAATGCCACGCTTTGTCCTTCCGGCCATTGTCCTTGGATGATTGGATGATTTGGTACATAAATGACTTCATGTTGCTGAACTTCGACAATGAGTCTCTCGTCGTCCATGTTGCCGACCCTCTGAGACCCTTTGATTGATTGACTGCTGACCTGTGAAGTTGTGATAGGCTACGTGAGCTGAGTATTGTGTTTTATTTTGAAAATTGCCGGATGCTCAGTGGTTTTCAAACTGTGGGGCGCGCCCCCCCTGGGGGGCGCCAGAGTTCTTCAGGGGGGGCGCGACGTGAGAAAAAAATAAACCCGAAGAAAAACCTGAAAGTCGATGATTCAAATCATCAATCGTACTTCAACTGTAGAAGTAACCTAACTAAATCAATTTTCAACCGTTTATCTTCGTGCAAACCATTTAACAAATCTACACACTTGTATCTTCAATAATATCTAAACAGAATTTCAATATCATTTAAAATTTCTTCAGAATCACAGTTTAGTTTCATACCGCTTCGTTTCAGCTGTTTTCATTGAAGAGTCAGCCCATTCTGATACACCTACTTCTAGACATTGTAACTCATTCATTTTTCAACCGTTTACCATCGTTCAAACCATTGAACAAATCTACACACTTGTATCTTCAATACTATCCGGAATTTTATAGCATTTATACTTTTTTCAGAATCACAGTTTAGTTTCAAACCGGCATCGTTTTCAGTTGCTTATAATAATTTAGGTCACCATAGCAACGCCGGTAAACAAACCCCGCCGAATAGTCGAATCTCTGGACTGAAAAAGCAGATCTGATTTGACTCTGAAAATTCAGAGTCGGGGAACCTTATTGAATCTGTGTAAACTGGCAGTTTACACAGATTAAGATGTTCAAAAGTATTTAAAAAAGGTTAAGCTAAAACATGCTTAGATAAAGTTGTTAAATTGTGTTAAGAAATGTGTTTAAAAACGCACAAAGATGTTTTAATGTTTCAGAAATATGTTTAAAATGTTTAAAAAAATATGTTTCAAATGTTTAAAAAATATGTTTCAAATGTTTTAAAATTATGATCAGAGATGTTTAAAATGTGTAAAATAATTAAGATAGCTTTCAAAACACAGGTCTTTAGAACATTTTTTATTTGGGGGGGCTCAGCTGATTTTTTTTCTCTGAGGGGGGGCTCACTCTCTCACACTTTGAAAGCCCCTGCTCTATGGCTTATACTTTTTCACTTCCTGCACAGAGCTCTTAATCCTAGGCTCGATCTGCTCTGTTGAAATTGACGCGGTTCAGCAACGACTTGCGTCAAAAATAGAAGTGCTACGGAATGATAGCGCTGCGGCGTGGTGAGCCGCTCCTTGGACGCTCTTGAGACGTTCTGCAGCGCCCCTGGTGGAAATGGTCTCATTGATTAGAGTGGAAGATATCTACTGCGGTGACCGCGGCCAAGATGTGCCGCAGCCGGCTGTAACGCGTCCGGTGGAATCGGCCCGTTAGACGATTCAGTTTCCTCAGCTGTACTCCTCAAGGATCTAGGATTAAGAGCGGGTGCGTATAGTTGTTTGAGCTACTACCAAGCCTGCTTGGATGCATTTCAGATGCATACATTTGTATCCATGAAGCATCCCGTATGGTTCAACTGTCCTGCAGGTAGAGAGCAACGTGTAGCACGTCCGACTGGGCTTTTTCCTGAACAGTCCAAATGACTTCAGACGTCTGCGCAATGTTGACATACTCATAGAAATGCCCTCCTCACTTTTAAGCAGTGTTGGGAACGTTACTTTAAAAAATGAGTTAAAGTTACTCACTACTTGTTCCAAAAAGTAACTGAGTTAGTAACTGAATTACTCTATAATAAAAGTAACTAGTTACCAGGGAAAGTAACTATTTGCGTTACTGTAAAAAAAGAAAATAATTTTGATTTTTCTGAGCAGTTTTCACTTGGCCTCAATGTGTTAAATGTTGAACTGCCCATTCAAGGCCCTGATACACTTCCAACTGAATTTCAATTTGCTGTGGAAGGCTGTGGAACATCTGCCGATACTACAGAAAATGACAACTTTTTATCGGATTGCTCCGGACTCGCCATTTCTGCTGCTTCATCAAATCTGGTGTGTGTGTGTGTGTGTGTGTGTGTGTGTGTGTGTGTGTGTGTGTGTGTGTGTGTGTGTGTGTGTGTGTGTGTGTGTGTGGTGTGTGTGTGTGTGTGTGTGTGTGTCCTGGCTTGTGTGTAAAAACACTGGCTCCGATTGGCTACCTGAGCCAATCCTAATCTCTTATCTCGTTGTTAACCCAACCGGTTCCTCCTCACTCCTCACACAATTCATAGTAACGCACAGCATTTAACATACAGTAACTTAACGGTGTGGTAACGACGGAAACAGTAATTAGTTAGATTACCCCGTTACTGAAAAAATAACGGTGTTATTTTAAACGGCCTTCTTACAAACACTGCTTTTAAGGAACATCAATATTTTCCAATGCCTCAATCTGTGCAAGAAATAAAAAACGTTAGCGTCAGATAGTGTCATCGTTGCCGTCCTGCATCAAGCCAGCCACGTTATTGATGAATGAGAGGGGTGATCCTGATAATAACCAACTTGTAATTACGAAATCCTGATGTCGTAATTATGAGATACTGATGTCGTAATTACGAGATCCTGGTGTGCTAACAGCTAGATAAGGTGTGAAATTCACACCTTATCTAGCTGTGAAACCTTTTTTATTTGGTGAATGCTCAGCGCCACCGTTAAGAATGATCAATGGAAGCTTACTTTATTGGTTTCCAACTTCTAAAATCACTTATACTTCATTGATATAAATCATAACCATATATACTCAAACCACTTGGGAAGATAACCAAAGAAGGCCTATCTGTCTATGTCTGTGACAGTGACAGACAATAACAAATGTGATTGTTTGACATGATTGTGGCAAGAAAAATTCCAACCAAGGTTCGTGGAAAAACACAATCGGCCTACTGTTGTAAGTTTACTTCCGGTCCGTTGCTTCGTTGCAACCCTTTGTAATATCCACATCCCTTTAAATTGATTTAATCATTATTCTGTTACTTGTTTGGCTTTGTTACCCATCTGATTTTTATTTTAAGAGATGTAAATTAGCTTTGTCTATGCCTTATTAAGACCTTATTTATTGGACCACCTGTTTGTACACCAGTCAGTGTTGGATTCAATGATTCTTTTCCTTGATTCAGTTCGCGTCGGTCAGTTCGCCAAGAAGAGTTGTTCAGAATCGTTTGTTCGTTCAGTCGAGTTTCCGGTAGCGGCGAATCGTATCATGGAATGCATGGTTCTCAGCTGAGTCAGTCAGACTCAGCTCCTCCCTCATTCTCATTCTCAAACGATCGTGGAAGTCGGTCATCAAACACAACATTACAACTTCAACCAAACGCAGCGGGATGGGGGGTGGAGTTGATTATTGGATGTTTAACAATCAGCAAGATAATACACTGATTTAGCAATGGTGGTGGGGGTTCGGGTGGAGAACGAACCATGAAAGAACAAGACAGATTGACAAGACATTCAAATATTTGATTAATCTGGCACGACACAGAAAGTACAAAGACAGCATGCATTTACCATTTCACTGATATTGAATCATATTATCGTACACTCGCTCACTATGCCTCTTACCTCTTCACCGCACAGTCGGTTCGGTGAACGAACTGCGAGTCAGAGACTAGTGGGTCTGGGAGGAGTCAAGTCTGAGAACGAATGAGACGAACGAGAGAGAAGAATCAGTTCGGTTCGTTCTTGTTAAAGATGTGTTCATTCAAACTGATTCAGTTGCGTACGACCCATCAATACACCAGTCACAAGCTCTTTGCATGACCTAAGCATGACCTTTCATGCACATTAGGTGCTTAAATCTTGTCCAGTTGGCGAAATTACCATAACCATGCCAACAAGAATGTCTGAATGAAGAATAAGATAATCCATAATGGTCTGTTATGGATAAACATCTTGTGATCTCGATCACAATGAGGTGATCATCAAGTGTTTTCATCTTTGACTAAACTCAACGGCAGCCTGTGACTGCCACCATCCCCGCCACCCGAGATGCCAAGGGCCGTTAATGTTCTGTGGGTGGGCAGCAGGGTCAACCTCCACCACAGCAAACACATTCTCACTCCGAGCGCGTCGATTTCTGACGAACGGTCAGTGACTTTTGCTTCAGTTTCTGACGCAAAGGGTACCCTTGCGCTGCTTTTTTAGACGCATGGGGTTTTCAACTAGTTACAATGTAACCCTTTGACGGGGGACCCGATGGCTGCACATAGAGACGCTATGAGCATTCATATCCCATTGGCTAACGGAGGACCTTGCGCTTCTTTTTCGAAGCAGGGGGTTTTCCACTCATTGCAATGTAATCCCTCCACGGCAATATATGAAGCTATGAGCATTCATTCCATTGGCTAACGGAAGAGCCGATGGCTGCACATAGAGACGCTATGAGCATTCATCCCATTGGCTAACGGAGGACCTTGTGCTTCTTTTTTCGACGCAGGGGTTTTTCCACTCATTACAATGTAATCCCTCCACGGCAATATATGAAGCTATAAGCATTCATCCCATTGGCTAACGGAAGAGCCGATGGCTGCACAATAACGGCGATTTTACAGTGACATCTGTGACATTCCTCAACATAACTACACCAACGTGTCCTTGTTAATTACACAACATGTATGGGTTAAGCCTCTGGGCATCAGTTGTCCTGTTTGGTGCTTGATTGAGAGAAACAATCGTTTTTTGATCAGTGTTGGGTAGCTGAGGTCGTTGCTATAGAGACACGTCCGTCCGTTTGTTTCACAACTGACAGAGCTGCCAAGTCTCACATTTGGCCCTGAGACACACTCATATCAACCAGTTCACACACTATCACAGAGGAGGAGAAGAAGAAGAAGAAGAAAGAGAAGAAGAAGGATAATAATAATAAGAAGAAGGATAATAATAATAAGAAGGATAATAATAATAATAAGAAGAAGGATAATAATAAGAAGAAGGATAATAATAATAATAATAATAATAAGAAGAAGGATAATAATAAGAAGAAGGATAAGAAGGATAATAATAAGAGAAGGATAATAATAAGAAGGATAGAAGAGGCGGAGGAGGAAGGGGATGCACACTCATTCCGAGCGCGTCGATTTCTGACGAACGGTCAGTGACTTTTGCTTCAGTTTCTGACGCAAAAGGGTACCCTTGCGCTGCTTTTTTCGACGCATGGGGTTTTCAGCAGCCATCGGGTCCCCCGTCAAAGGGTTATTGTAACTAGTTGAAAACCCCATGCGTCTAAAAAAGCAGCGCAAAGGTACCCTTTTGCGTCAGAAACTGAAGCAAAAGTCACTGACCGTTCGTCAGAAATCGACGCGCTCGGAATGAGTGTGCATCAGCCCTTCCTCCTCCGCCTCTTCTATCCTTCTTATTATTATCCTTCTCTTATTATTATCCTTCTTATCCTTCTTCTTATTATTATCCTTCTTCTTATTATTATTATTATTATTATTATCCTTCTTCTTATTATTATCCTTCTTCTTATTATTATTATTATCCTTCTTATTATTATTATCCTTCTTCTTATTATTATTATCCTTCTTCTTCTCTTCTTCTTCTTCTTCTTCTCCTCCTCTGTGATAGTGTGTGAACTGGTTGATATGAGTGTGTCTCAGGGCCAAATGGTGAGACTTGGCAGCTCTGTCAGTTGTGAAACAAAACGGACGGACGTGGTCTCTATAGCAACGACCTCAGCTACCCAACACTGATCAAAAAAACGATTGTTTCTCTCAATCAAAGCACCAAACAGGACAACTGATGCCCAGAGGCTTAACCCATACATGTTGTGTAATTAACAAGGACACGTTGGTGTAGTTATGTTGAGGAATGTCACAGATGTCACTGTAAAATCGCCGTTATTGTGCAGCCATCGGCTCTTCCGTTAGCCAATGGGATGAATGCTTATAGCTTCATATATTGCCGTGGAGGGATTACATTGTAATGAGTGGAAAAACCCCTGCGTCGAAAAAAGAAGCACAAGGTCCTCCGTTAGCCAATGGGATGAATGCTCATAGCGTCTCTATGTGCAGCCATCGGCTCTTCCGTTAGCCAATGGAATGAATGCTCATAGCTTCATATATTGCCGTGGAGGGATTACATTGCAATGAGTGGAAAACCCCCTGCTTCGAAAAAAGAAGCGCAAGGTCCTCCGTTAGCCAATGGGATATGAATGCTCATAGCGTCTCTATGTGCAGCCATCGGGTCCCCCGTCAAAGGGTTACATTGTAACTAGTTGAAAAACCCCATGCGTCTAAAAAAGCAGCGCAAGGGTACCCTTTTGCGTCAGAAACTGAAGCAAAAGTCACTGACCGTTCGTCAGAAATCGACGCGCTCGGAGTGAGAATGTGTTGTGCTGTGGGTGGAGGTTGACCCTGCTGCCCACCCACAGAACATTAACGGCCCTTGGCATCTCGGGTGGCGGGGATGGTGGCAGTCACAGGGCTGCCGTTGAGTTTAGTCAAAGATGAAAACACTTGATGATCACCTCATTGTGATCGAGATCACAATGAGATGTTTATCCATAACAGACCATTATGGATTATCTTATTCTTCATTCAGACATTCTTGGTTGGCATGGTTATGGTAATTTCGCCAACTGGACAAGATTTAAGCACCTAATGTGCATGAAAGGTCATGCTTAGGTCAATGCAAAGAGCTTGTGACTGGTGTATTGATGGGTCGTACGCAACTGAATCAGTTTGAATGAACACATCTTTAACAAGAACGAACCGAACTGATTCTTCTCTCTCGTTCGTCTCATTCGTTCTCAGACTTGACTCCTCCCAGACCCACTAGTCTCTGACTCGCAGTTCGTTCACCGAACCGACTGTGCGGTGAAGAGGTAAGAGGCATAGTGAGCGAGTGTACGATAATATGATTCAATATCAGTGAAATGGTAAATGCATGCTGTCTTTGTACTTTCTGTGTCGTGCCAGATTAATCAAATATTTGAATGTCTTGTCAATCTGTCTTGTTCTTTCATGGTTCGTTCTCCACCCGGAACCCCCACCACCATTGCTAAATCAAGTGTATTATCTTGCTGATTGTTAAACATCCAATAATCAACTCCACCCCCCATCCCGCTGCGTTTGGTTGAAGTTGTAATGTTGTGTTTGATGACCGACTTCCACGATCGTTTGAGAATGAGAATGAGGGAGGAGCTGAGTCTGACTGACTCAGCTGAGAACCATGCATTCCATGATACGATTCGCCGCTACCGGAAACTCGACTGAACGAACAAACGATTCTGAACAACTCTTCTTGGCGAACTGACCGACGCGAACTGAATCAAGGAAAAGAATCATTGAATCCAACACTAGACTGGTGTACAAACAGGTGGTCCAATAAATAAGGTCTTAATAAGGCATAGACAAAGCTAATTTACATCTCTTAAAATAAAAATCAGATGGGTAACAAAGCCAAACAAGTAACAGAATAATGATTAAATCAATTTAAAGGGATGTGGATATTACAAAGGGTTGCAACGAAGCAACGGACCGGAAGTAAACTTACAACAGTAGGCCGATTGTGTTTTTCCACGAACCTTGGTTGGAATTTTTCTTGCCACAATCATGTCAAACAATCACATTTGTTATTGTCTGTCACTGTCACAGACATAGACAGATAGGCCTTCTTTGGTTATCTTCCCAAGTGGTTTGAGTATATATGGTTATGATTTATATCAATGAAGTATAAGTGATTTTAGAAGTTGGAAACCAATAAAGTAAGCTTCCATTGATCATTCTTAACGGTGGCGCTGAGCATTCACCAAATAAAAAAAGGTTTCACAGCTAGATAAGGTGTGAATTTCACACCTTATCTAGCTGTTAGCACACCAGGATCTCGTAATTACGACATCAGTATCTCATAATTACGACATCAGGATTTCGTAATTACAAGTTGGTTATTATCAGGATCACCCCTCTCATTCATCAATAACGTGGCTGGCTTGATGCAGGACGGCAACGATGACACTATCTGACGCTAACGTTTTTTATTTCTTGCACAGATTGAGGCATTGGAAAATATTGATGTTCCTTAAAAGCAGTGTTTGTAAGAAGGCCGTTTAAAATAACACCGTTATTTTTTCAGTAACGGGGTAATCTAACTAATTACTGTTTCCGTCGTTACCACACCGTTAAGTTACTGTATGTTAAATGCTGTGCGTTACTATGAATTGTGTGAGGAGTGAGGAGGAGACCGGTTGGGTTAACAACGAGATAAGAGATTAGGATTGGCTCAGGTAGCCAATCGGAGCCAGTGTTTTTACACACAAGCCAGGAGACACACACACACACACACACACACACACACACACACACACACACACACACACACACACACACACACACACACACACACACACACACACACACACACACACACACACACCAGATTTGATGAAGCAGCAGAAATGGCGAGTCCGGAGCAATCCGATAAAAAGTTGTCATTTTCTGTAGTATTCGGCAGATGTTCCACAGCCTTCCACAGCAAATTGAAATTCAGTTGGAAGTGTATCAGGGCCTTGAATGGGCAGTTCAACCATTTAACACATTGAGGCCAAGTGAAAACTGCTCAGAAAAATCAAAATTATTTTCTTTTTTTACAGTAACGCAAATAGTTACTTTCCCTGGTAACTAGTTACTTTTATTATAGAGTAATTCAGTTACTAACTCAGTTACTTTTTGGAACAAGTAGTGAGTAACTTTAACTCATTTTTTAAAGTAACGTTCCCAACACTGCTTAAAAGTGAGGAGGGCATTTCTATGAGTATGTCAACATTGCGCAGACGTCTGAAGTCATTTGGACTGTTCAGGAGAAAAGCCCAGTCGGACGTGCTACACGTTGCTCTCTACCTGCAGGAGCAGTTGAACCAGTACGGGATGCTTCATGGATACAAATGTATGCATCTGAAATGCATCCAAGCAGGCTTGGTAGTAGCTCAAACAACTATACGGCACCCGCTCTTAATCCTAGATCCTTGAGGAGTACAGCTGAGGAAACTGAATCGTCTAACGGGCCGATTCCACCGGACGCGTTACAGCCGGCTGCGGCACATCTTGGCCGCGGTCACCGCAGTAGATATCTTCCACTCTAATCAATGAGACCATTTCCACCAGGGGCGCTGCAGAACGTCTCAAGAGCGTCCAAGGAGCGGCTCACCACGCCGCAGCGCTATCATTCCGTAGCACTTCTATTTTTGACGCAAGTCGTTGCTGAACCGCGTCAATTTCAACAGAGCAGATCGAGCCTAGGATTAAGAGCTCTGTGCAGGAAGTGAAAAAGTATAAGCCATAGAGCAGGGGCTTTCAAAGTGTGAGAGAGTGAGCCCCCCCTCAGAGAAAAAAAATCAGCTGAGCCCCCCCAAATAAAAAATGTTCTAAAGACCTGTGTTTTGAAAGCTATCTTAATTATTTTACACATTTTAAACATCTCTGATCATAATTTTAAAACATTTGAAACATATTTTTTAAACATTTGAAACATATTTTTTTAAACATTTTAAACATATTTCTGAAACATTAAAACATCTTTGTGCGTTTTTAAACACATTTCTTAACACAATTTAACAACTTTATCTAAGCATGTTTTAGCTTAACCTTTTTTAAATACTTTTGAACATCTTAATCTGTGTAAACTGCCAGTTTACACAGATTCAATAAGGTTCCCCGACTCTGAATTTTCAGAGTCAAATCAGATCTGCTTTTTCAGTCCAGAGATTCGACTATTCGGCGGGGTTTGTTTACCGGCGTTGCTATGGTGACCTAAATTATTATAAGCAACTGAAAACGATGCCGGTTTGAAACTAAAACTGTGATTCTGAAAAAAGTATAAATGCTATAAAAATTCCGGATAGTATTGAAGATACAAGTGTGTAGATTTGTTCAATGGTTTGAACGATGGTAAACGGTTGAAAAATGAATGAGTTACAATGTCTAGAAGTAGGTGTATCAGAATGGGCTGACGTCTTCAATGAAAACAGCTGAAAACGAAGCGGTATGAAACTAAAACTGTGATTCTGAAGAAATTTTAAATGATATTGAAATTCTGTTTAGATATTATTGAAGATACAAGTGTGTAGATTTGTTAAATGGTTTGCACGAAGATAAACGGTTGAAAATTGATTTAGTTAGGTTACTTCTACAGTTGAAGTACGATTGATGATTTGAATCATCGACTTTCAGGTTTTTCTTCGGGTTTATTTTTTTCTCACGTCGCGCCCCCCCTGAAGAACTCTGGCGCCCCCCAGGGGGGGCGCGCCCCACAGTTTGAAAACCACTGAGCATCCGGGCAATTTTCAAAATAAAACACAATACTCAGCTCACGTAGCCTATCACAACTTCACAGGTCAGCAGTCAATCAATCAAAGGGTCTCAGAGGGTCGGCAACATGGACGACGAGAGACTCATTGTCGAAGTTCAGCAACATGAAGTCATTTATGTACCAAATCATCCAATCATCCAAGGACAATGGCCGGAAGGACAAAGCGTGGCATTTAATTGCAGTAGTTTTGGGAGTGGAACACTCTCAAAAATGATGTGTTAAATAATTACACATTTTTTGTGTTATCACAATTTTAACACAATTTGTGTTATTTTGTGTTGTTAATGTGTTATATTACTGGAATATACTGCCCAACACAAAATGTGTTAAATTATTGGCCAATCCCTGGTGTCCTGGATGAGCCGTTACCCTGAGAAGAGAAGTTATTTTTCTCAGCACTTCATTTTATCTTGGCGCGCACTTGAAGAAGTTGGAAGGTGGCACTGGCACACAGTGGATGTAAATGTCTGAATAAAAGGTAAGGTAGACCCATGTCTTCAGACGTATTTGTTATGTTTATTTTAAAGACTGTTGCAACTTGCAATATTGTAAAGGTTAAACGATAATAAACTAAAATAAAGTCCAGCATCGATTGTTAGCCAAGTAGCTCTAGCAGCTAGGTTATTGATAAGCAATCGTTATGCTAGACTAGTCCATGTTAAGTCAACCCTGACCTTACATTAACACACTTTGAAAAACACTGCCATACATGTAGAAACTAAAATATTCTAACGTTATGTCAACTCGTATTACTATGTGGGTAAATCCGCATTTTGGGTAAAGTTTTAGCTATGGACAGCTAACGTTAGCAAGCTGACCACATTGGTATGTATTTTAAGATAGCTAATTCAGCTAGCGAATTCGGTGGAAAGCAGCTAGAATGCTAACGCTAGAAGCTATGATTGCTAACATTACAGGCGGGAAACCTTGCTTTGTTCGTGGGAACTGGTATGACCTTGTAACAAGGTATGAAATGCTAGGGCTCAGGATGTCAAAACTACAAACTACTATCTACGTTACACATTACGATAAGTTACAACAATATCTAACGTACTAACTACTATAAATCATGATAACCACCGTTATTGATTTAATTCACTTAACGTTAGTTGCATAGATAACGGTGACCGTTTTATTCCGAACAATCGGTGGTTACAAGCTTTAAGTGACAGTCATAACAGACATAGAACCTAAGGTCAGGTAACGTGAGTGTAGTCCTGTTTTTTATATGCCGTTATATCGTTATTTCGTTATTTCGGCTATTTTATCGCCGATTTGATCGCAAATTGCGTTATTTCCTCCCGCCCCGAGGGTCTCTAGCCCCTATTACAGCCTTTGAAAGATGGGATATTTCAGGGGAGGCGATCGCTCCCTGTTTACATCTGGAACATTCGCGCGACACTTCCAAAAGGCGGACCTTTATTATTATTTTCTCAAAAGGAGGACAAATGAGTGTCCGGCTTAAGGCTGCTTCTGTAGCCGGACAGGGCATTTAAAAGCCGGACTGTCCGGCCTAAAGCCGGACGAATGGCCACCCTAGCTCCAGGACATAACATTAGAACATGTTCTGTATAATCTACAAGTTAGCGATGTTGAATTAACTCAATGCATTTACCGCGCTGCCAAGGGAAAACACATTTGTATTCCGAACGTGACACTAACGTTAGTGAACACGGTTTGATGAAACGTTATTGCATGCAGTTAGACCCAGTGTTGAACTACATCTATGCATAACGTTATGATTAGCTATCGTTTATAGTTTATAGAGTGTGTAGTTTGCTTTTTTGGGGTGCAGGTTAAGCAATAATGTGACGCATTAATGAAACGGTAATCAATGCTGGCATTTTGATAATAGCCTAAAGTAACATTTAGTTTCTGACCAGTTCGCTAGTCACCAAGATTGTGTGTTCTTATTTTGGAAATGCTGAATAATTTAAAATTTAAACAGTATGGAAGTTGAAATAAGTTATGTGTTCACAATATGGTGTGATATCAAATTTAAAAGAATCTATTTTGTTGCAGCTACAAGGAGACATGGCGATGCCGAAATCGCTTGTTACCATATTTCTGGATGACAAGGAAATCAGCAAAAAAATATTTCAGCTGGAGTCTGTTGAAGAGATAGTAGATGACTGCAAATCGAATGCAACACTACTCCTTAACAGTGAACTCCTTGAATGTGACAGAATTCTCAAATTCTCCCCTGAATTTAATGAATTCATTGATATAGACTGCCATGACTTTGTTCAACACATGGACAAGTTCCAGGTGTTTTTCAAGACACGTGAAGCATCAATGTTGGTATGTATCTTTGCAATGATAATTCTTTAATATAACGAATGAAACAAAGAAACAAGAAAAGTACCACTATGATTTGTATATTCTAAATAACTACTACTGCCTTAGCATAGACACAATGACCAATATATACAAGGGATGTTTGATAATAATAATTTGTCTCTTGTAACATTTTAAGACTGAACACTCGGATGCAGTTGAAATAGTCCCAACAAATCAAATCAGGGTATCATCTATCATCTAATCATCTAATGCGATAACATAATATAACGAATTAAACAAAGAAACAAGAAAAGTACCACTATGATTTGAATATTCTAAATAACTACTACCGCTTTAGTATAGACACAATGACCAATACAAGTGATGTTTGATAATAATAATTGTCTCTTGTAACATTTTAAGACTGAACAGTCGGATGCAGTTGAAACAAATCAAATCAGGGTATGTACACCAACTAATGTGATAACATGAAAAATACTAATTGGAAATAGATATTTATGGGGCTTGCAACTTTGCAAACAAAAGTGTACTTAGAGCTACTAGAATGTACAGTATAGAACAAGAATGGCTGGACAGGACAAAACATGTGATGTGAAGGTCAACACTCAAGTGAACATCTTAGCTATGTAGTAAATAAGCATTACTTGTCATAATTGTGTGACTGGTCTTTGGGAACTACTTCATTCATCCAGTAGTCAACAAATGCATGCAGTGAATACTTTCTGTACTAATGAACACTGAAATCATCAGAAATGGTTCATGTATTATGTGGATTTTATTTGTTTGTTTTCTTCCCATCAACAGGATCCCATTGGTGTTGAAACTCTGAGAGCAGTTCTTGTGAGGAAAGGTGCAAGTGTTCTAGCAGATTATGAGGCCTCTGGAACACTCTCAGAGTCTTCAAGGAAACTCCTTGTTAAAATCGCTGTCAGTGAGTTGATTGAGAGGAAGGGATTGTAAGTTAATACACCATTTTACAATTCACTTTAGCTTATAGGTACTTAAAGCGCTTCTTTTAAAATGTTTCAATATTAATACGTCACTTCTATTGTACATTGAAAATATCAATACAATGTATATCAGTACTTTTGAAAGTAGTGACATAGTTATAGACTGAAAGAAAGCCTGTTTAAAAAGTCTGTAAGATAGCTGTATACTCTTTTAACTTTTAACTTCACTGATTTGAATTATTTGTTTTAATCGACAGTTATCCACAAAGTGAAGACAAATCCAAGTTGGCCAGATCTATGGTAGCACTTTTCCCGTCACTCAAAATCAAGATGGGAGAGGAGAATGAGGGATTTGTAAGTAGTGCTCATTCATTGTTATAACAACTGTTATGCCAGCCGCCAGATACCTTGTCTTAGCTGAATTACTGAAGCTA
The DNA here is from genome assembly GCF_026213295.1 of Gadus chalcogrammus. Classification (NCBI taxonomy): domain Eukaryota; kingdom Metazoa; phylum Chordata; class Actinopteri; order Gadiformes; family Gadidae; genus Gadus; species Gadus chalcogrammus. The sequence continues at coordinate 8,022,561 of NC_079418.1, forward strand.
AGCAGGTGTGGTCCTAGTTAGTACTTGGATGAGAGAGCTCCTTGGAAAACTAGGTTGCCGCTGGAAGTGGTGTTTGTGGGTGGCAAGTAGGTGGCACTCTTCCCTCTGGCCAAAATGATAGATCCCAATGCCCCAGTGCAGTTACGGGGACACTGCACTGTAGGAGATGCCGTCCTTCGGATGAGACGTTAAACCGAGGTCCTGATTCATTGTGCTCATTAAAGATCCCATGGCAAAGAGTAGGGGATTCCCCGGTGTCCTGGCTAAATTCCCAACCTGGCTCATTCAATGTGGCCCCCTAATCATTCCCCACTGTAATTGGCTCGTTCACTCCCTCACTCCACCTCAAGCTGGTGTGTGGTGAGCGTTCTGGTGCATAATGGCTGCCGTGCATCACCCAGGTGGGTGCTACACATTGGTGGTGGTTGCTAGTGAGGTCCCCCCTTCCATGTGATGCACTTTGAGTGTCAAGAAAAGCGCTATATAAATGTAATGTGGTGTTATTGTAACAGGGAAAGTTAAAGTACTATAATTCTGATATGAGTTTTATAACTTAATTTAATTTATTTTAAAAGATTTGAAATTATACAATTAAAGCATATTTACTGCTATTGTACAATATAGATCATTCATACATACTGGTTCAGTGTGGTGAGTTCGTAATCTACTTTAGAGTGAGTGACTCAACTGACAGAAAAAAATTGAAAGCTAGACATAATGACCACTATATCTGCATAGAGATTAAGCATTTAGGGTTTCCTATTATTTGTACACACTTGTATGTTTTCTACATACTTTTGAGAATGGAAAACTATTTAAGTTCCTTTTCTTTTCCAGGAACATTTCTATGACCCCATATCCCACAGTGGATTCCTTGAGATCCGACTCCGAAATCTAAGGAGGAATCTTCAAGATGATCAACGCCGTTATCAGCGCAAGCGTGTCAAGTCCACTGATAACCCTAGAGCGTCCATTAGGGTGGAAATGCCTGTAGAAGGGGATGATTCAGTCAACGAATGGATGACGGTTATAAAAAGAATGAGACCGTGTCAGGAAAACCTCAGCACCATCAAAGAAGCCATGGACAAAACCTATGCTAGCCGAAGGTTGTGGATTGCTGCTAGACATCCAACGTTGGAGGAATTTTTTGCAGAGTTTCCACGCTTTGTGGACATGCCATACATGGTGAGTGCATATTGTGTTGGGACAATGAAAATAATGAAAGTTGGATGAGTTGTCTTTAATCCCTCTGATATCATTCTAATTATTCAAATTACCTATTTGTAATAACAATTGTAAAATGAAGATGAAAATAATGAAAGTTGGATGAATTGTCTTTAACCCATCTGATATTATTATAATTATTCAAATGACTGTATTTTGTCCATTTATGTACCGTATTTTCCGGACTATACGTCGCTCCCGAGTATTAGTCGCATCAGTCAAAAAATGCTCCATGACGAGGAAAAAAACATATATACGTCGCATCGGTGTATAAGTCGCATTTATTTTTAAACATTTAAACAAGAACGTTTAGTCTGGAGAGACTGAATAAAATTGCAATAGCAATATAGGTGTGTCGGTCCCACTCGTAGTTCTGAGAGTATACCGAATTCAGTGACACCGGGATTCCACCGGACGGGTATGCGCCGCGGTCCTAAACCTGAGCGCACGATCGGGAGGTGGAAGTTGCGCTTTAGACACAAGTCCAGCGGAGGGCTCCAGTTTTCGCCGGCCAAGTCATGCGCTGTGATATGTGTGACAGCTATGTTGCACAACATTGCAGCTAAGGCTGGGGTAGCTTTGGTTGAACCGGAGGACATTGAGGACGATGACGACGAGAATATAATTTATTCGGTGGTGCAGTAGGCTTGCAGCGTTCAGTTGTAGGCCTAATGAATGACGGTGCCATCTTGCGGCCGAAGATTATGTACGCACAATTTTGGCATATAAATCGCTTCAAAATATAAGTCGCAGGGCAAGCCAAACTACAAAAAAACCGCGACTTATAGTCCGGAAAATACGGTAGTTTGACACAGAATTTGGAAAGATGTTTCCTGGAAAAGCTGACATGTTCATCCGAAAATGGGAGGGAACCATCATCCCAAAGATACTAAAAATGTCCACAAGTGAACCTGCAGCTGCCTTGACACCAGTTCCTGAGGATGATGGTTGGAGGAATTATCTCTGTTAAGCTTTTGTGCTACAGTGAATGAATGCATTTGATTTTAACAAGAAAGTAAGAGTTTACTAAATTGTGTTTGTTTTTATAGTTTCATGTTACAGAGCTCTTCATAAGCTTGTCCATCTGCTGCCCCCCACTGCATCAGGCAGGGGCAAAGGGAACACCAAATGCAGTGTGAAGTCAGCTTTGGGCTACCTTTTGGATATAAAGCCGGTAGGCCCCTCATATAGTAAATGTTTATTTTGTGGGCTTACAGTACGGAACGCCTATATTGTATGTTTTGCGTATGTTTTATGGTGCAATGTTATATCTGGTATAATGTAAAATGAGTATTGTCAATTTGTAAATGGCTTGAAACCCTGCATATGTCTAATGACTTGTTTATGTTCTTGTTCTTTCTTTAAAATAACAGACTGGAACCAGCATTTCCAGTGTGCTGAACAATCCTCCTGATAGACCAGTAGAACATCGCCAGCCCCACTTGGTGTGCATTGGAGATCCCTCCGCCTCCGCCCAATACATCATTGTTGCAGAAAACGACAAACTTGCCATTCCTCTTAAGGATAACGGTTTGACCTGTGCCATTGACAAACTTTTCAAAATGATTTGGGTGTGTAATGTTGCATATCCTGTCCAGCTCACTTCTGTCTTTCATTTCTTTGAGAGTCTTTATGAAGTGCCCCTCTCTGGTGGGAAGAGAGCTAAAGTTGTGGAGCTCATTGCAAAGCTCCAAACTATGATGTAGCCAGTTTTACAAACATGTACTGTTGTCCCAGGTGTAAAATTAAAGTGAAAGATGTAAGAAAACTAATCAATCATCTTAGACATGTGCATGCATTATCTGATGGACAGGATTACACAATTATTTGCGGTCAAAACCTTTGCCAACGGACATACCATAACTTTAATTCATATGCCAGACATCTCAGGAGAGACCATCCTGATACTCAAAGCTTAAATACCAATTTCACTGAGACTTTGCCGGACTTGTCACCACCATCATGCTCTAATGCTGATGATTGTTCTGAAACTGATATGGACATTTCAGAAGACAGAACTTATAACTATGAAAAGTGCGCGGCAGAATTTGCTGCTAAAATGTACTCATCTTCCAACTGCACTCTTGCTGATGTTCAAAGAAACATGACATGCTCTAAAGAGTTACTCGGCAGGGTATTGGATAGGTTGCAAGAAAAGACTGTATCTGTACTTAATAGTCATGATATGCTTTGTAATGATCCAGATGTCCAAAGTTTGATGGAGGAATTTGAAAGTGGGAGGAATATGTTTGATGGATTAGATACCACCTACAAAATGAACAAATATTTTTCAGAAAATCTGTCTCTGGTGAAGCCAAAAGAAGTTTTCTTGGGATATCGAAGTGACACAGAACGAAAACAGGGTGTATTAAAACAAGCTCTAATAGCAGATAAATTTCAGTACATATCAATTATTGATACCCTCAGGTTTCTATTTGAAAATGAACAAATGCAGGAGCTTTGTTGTCAAACCAATAAAAGTAGTGATGCTAAAATGTCTGATTACTGTGATGGTATTCGATTCAGAGATAATGAATTCTACAACAAATTTCCAAAAGCTTTACAAATACAACTTTATTTTGATGATTTAGAAACAACAAACCCTCTTGGGTCCAAAACCAAGGTGCATAAATTGGGTGCTGTGTATTTTTGCCTCAGGAACATACCTGCTCGTTTTAACTCTTCTCTTGAAAATTTTCATTTATGTTTACTTTTCAATTCCATAGACAGGGAGGTTTATGGGTTTAACTCAATATTCAAACCTTTGTTAGAGGATTTAAACATTCTTGAAACAAGAGGGGTGGAAGTACAGATACATGGGAAAAACTCTTTATTACATGGTACATTATGCTTATTTACCGCAGATAATTTGGCCTGTCATTCAGTGGGGGGTTTCCTTGAAGGTTTTTCAGCCAATAGGTTCTGCCATATATGCCTGGTGCATAAACAAAATGCCCAACATATATTTAATGATGATCTCGTAGAATTACGTAATAGAGACAATTACAGTCAACATGTTGAATTTAACAATCCTCCTTTAACCAGCATTAAAGAAGACTCTTGTCTTAACTCTTTGAATTTTTTTCATATCACTGAAAATGTTTGTGGCGACGTGATGCATGACGTGTTGGAGGGAGTAGGCCCGCTGGAATTGAAACTTATGCTAAGACATTTTGTATATGATGAACAACTATTCACAGAAGACCAGCTTAACAGCCGGATAGCTGGCTTCGACTATGGTTTAAACAATATGAAAAGCAAACCTAGTGCCATTATTCATTTAAGAACATCAGAGAATCCCATTAGGCAAAATGCAAGTCAGATGTGGTGTTTGTTGCTTTTTTTACCTTTCCTTATTGGGGATTTTATTGATGAGGGAAACAAACATTGGCAATTATTTCTTTTACTTAGGCAGATTTGTGATATAATATTAGCACCTGTTGCAACAAAAGGATTAGCGATGTTGTTGAAGCAGTTAGTCATTGATCACCACACTTTGTTCAAGAGTCTATATGACAGGCCTCTGATACCGAAGCACCATTTCATGACGCATTATTGGCGAATGATGGTGTATTTTGGACCACTTGGTAAACTTTGGTGCATGCGCTTTGAAGGTAAGCATGCTCCACTAAAACGGCAGGCCCAGGTTGTGTGTAATTTTATTAATGTCTCAAAAACATTAGCCTTCAAGCATCAGGTACTGATGCTTGAAGGCTAATGCAATGTTTAACTGGAAATTGGGTAGTCCTCTTAAAGATAAAATGACTGTGGCAAACAGTTTTCCAGTCTTACTTGGTTCATTAAAAGAAGATGTCTGCTTAATTGATAACCTAAAGGCGATTGGTCGTGATGTTGGACAATGCAGCTCTGTTCATGTTGCACACTCTGTGACTGTGTTTGGTCAGAGATATCAAACAACTTGTATATTACCCCTTAACCGCAATGAAAATGGGGAGCTGGTTTTTGGAGAAGTAATGCACATTTTACCAGAAAGTGAAAATCTAAATGTTCTGTTTTTCTTAAGAATACTTGTTCCAAAGTTTTTCCATAACCATTTCCATGCAATTGCAGTCCAGAGAACAGAGGACTTTAAACTAATTAGTATAAGAGATTTAATTGATTTTAGATCAATGCATTTGATATTTTTTAACAATGATATTTTTGTAAACCCTCGCTATGAACTTGTGTAATGTTTATGTGTACAATATTTTTAATAAATAATACATAATTTCACATTAGGCTGTCAGGAATTCATCTTTATTGCACTCATTACTTGATTTAAATAATTTCATAATTGTCTTATCGGCTCAGATAAATAAAACGACAACATGCACTTAGTTCATTATAGGCTGTGATTGAATTGACATTGTTGTTTATTATTGCTACTATCCTTATTATAGTCTGACCAACATCTTAATTTGCTCCTTGTTAAATTTAAGTATTAAATTGTCTTGTATTTGTTTAGCTTTGGACAAAAGCGTAACCATAACCAAATTGACACAAAGTGTGTCAACTATAACACACGTGTGTTAAAATATCAACACAGTAACTGTGTTAACCATAACCAAATTGTGTCAACTATAACACACAGGTGTGTTAAAATATCAACACAGTAACTGTGTTACATGGGTTTAACACATAAAATAACACAAAATGTGTTGTCCTTACCTAAACACATTGATGTGTTAAAAATGTGTTGTTTCCAACACATCCTTTTTGAGAGTGAAGGTGAGTACATTAGGTTTAGGATTATCGCATGATCTCATGATCTCGCGTGAATACGGCCGGGCTGGCTCGCAAGGCAGCCGTGCTGCAGCCGTAAAGGCCGATTCAAACCTCCAGGGGCCTCATGTACTAAGGTTGCGTACGCACAAAAACGTGGCGTACGTCCTTTTCCACGCTCACGTTCAGATGTACAAAACGTGAAATGACCGTAAAAATGTGCGGTCCCCACGCCAGCTCCAGAGCTGTCGTACGCACGTTTCTACAGCTATTGTTCCTTTGGCGACACTTAGAGGTGACGCTGGGAAACTGGGAAAAAAGGTGAAAACCATGACTCATCAGAGTGATTTGCACATCAGAGACACACTAATGAACGATTAACACACCTTGCAATTATATGGGTGGCTATAAAAGCATGCGAAATGGATGAAGAAAATTGTTTTAAAAATGGCTGCGTTAGCGTTGTTAGAGGACATCGCAAATGGTCAAATCCGAAGGGAACGTATATTTAGGGAACGCGAGGACTTACTCGCAAATGATGATGATTGGCTCATGAGCCGATTTCGTTTCCCCAGGCCAGTATTACTGGAGCTGTGCGCAGAGCTGCGGCCGGCCCTAGAGCGCCACACAGCCAGGAGCCAGGGGTTGTCCGTGCCCACGCAGGTGCTGACCACGCTGGGGTTCCTGGCAACAGGGGCCTTCCAGCGGGAGCTGGCCGATCGGTCAGGAGTGTGCCAGTCCACCCTGAGCCGAGCCATGCCAGCTGTGTGGGACGGAATCATCATATGAGATTAATATGAGTCCAGACCGGCCTCATATGCATTAATGCATTAATATGAGATAATTAATGCATTCAAAGCCGAGCCACGCCGCCTTGCCCTGTGAATTCAGTTGCAGCGCAAATATAGCAGCAAATACGTTACATTCTTAACCCAGCAGCGGTGTTGTTCAGATACTGATTAAATGGGTTTGTTAACCATGCGTAATAGTATGGCTCCATGAGTATGCGCACACGTTCTATGTGTTCTTCATCTCTGGGCACTGCGTCCCTTTATGTTTTGCAGCGATTGCATTTGTTCTCTGTTAAAATACATGGTTAATGTATTATTTTGGAGTTAATAAATTTGAAAAAAAGCGGCCACTCTCAAATCGAAGGGGGAGAGTTCCCCCACTCCCGTCCCCCCATCTGTTGCGGCAACACAGTCTCACTCCCTACTCGTCAAACGTGTGACGCATGGCCAAGGATCCCTGGCGTCAATTTCCGACGAAAAAGTGGTACCCTTTTCGTCGTTTTTCAACGCGGGGTCCGTCAGATAGACATTCATGTTAATCCCTCAGCGTCGGATATAGACGAAAGGAAATCGATGTTTATCAACGGTGATGCCGTAGCTATTGTCTATTGATTTGTTTGACAGATTCACCATTAAACGTGTTTCTAATGCCATTTCTAGCGAGAAATGTACCTTTTCCTTGAATAATCTTCAGTCAGTGAATGTGTATGATCTTTATTAATATTTATTATCTGAATGGGAAATGCAATATTTTAGGACCGATTCACCGTTAAACGTGTTTCTAATAACATTTCTAGCGAGAAATATGCTTTTTACTTGCATAATCTTCAGTCAGTGATTGTGTCTGATCTTTAGTTTTATAGTTATCAGGAACACTTTATCGGCTCGCTCGCATGTTTCAACGACGTCAGGTTGCTAGGGGCTGCTTTCGCTAAACTAGCAGCTCACGTGTTTCCTGCGTTTGTGTTATTAAACCGTTACTTTATGTAACTTTTAATGATATTGTAATAACCACAGGCGAGGTAGTGAGCGAAGTAAGCTTGATAGCAGGTTTATTGGATTCCACAATCGGACAGGCAGGCACAGCTCCACCGGGAAACTACAACAACCAAAACTCCCGCCCGGAAGGAAACCCCCGGAACCCCCTCTCAGAAGGCCCGCCCCTTTGTTAGAGGACATCGCAAATGGTCAAATCCGAAGGGCGCTGGAGACGCCGGGGCCGACGGAGGAGACGCCGGGGCCGACGGAGCAATCCGTGCCCTCTCCTTGCTTGTCTATTCAAAAATAAAAAAATTAAGTTAATAAACACGAGTCAAAGTCTTTAATATCCTGGCATCTTTACGCACGACTTATGTGTATTGCAAGCAGCCAATTGTATGACCAGTATAATTACAGCATTTATGACTTCAGCATATTTACCTTGGGGATGATCGGCGTCCCCTTCATGGGCTCCCACCACTCCGGTGAGAGCTGTGTCACCGATCAAAGCGGCCACTCTCAAATCGAAGGGGGAGAGTTCCCCCACTCCCGTCCCCCCACCTGTTGCGGTCACGCTTCGACGGTGGGCAGAAACCCTCCGCTTCACCTCCACCTTGAGGTCTGACCACTTTTTTTTAATTTCAGAGTGTGTGCGCTGCTGAGACCCCACTGCATTGACGGCCTCGCAAACACACTCCCACTCACTTCTCTTTTGTTTTGCATTTATCCCTGTTGACAGGGTTCCAATAGCATATGCTTGCGCATTTCTACCTCGTGGAGCAAAATCTCGAGCTCAGACTCCGTGAAGTTTCGTTTTTTGCCTCTGTTCATGGTGCCAGGTGATCGGATTAAGAGGTGAATCTCAGGTCCAGTGGCCTATTTAAATGAAATTGCATATTTAAATGAGGGCGTGGACAGGGAGGAGTTTGGCACCTCGGCATGTGCGCTCAATTCCACGTTGATCGAGATGTACAAAAGAAACGTGCTTGGATCCATGCGTTCGCACACTTTGATACATCTGAATTTATTTGTGCGTAAGACAGTTTCTGGGTTTTGGCGTACGCCAAGTTTCAGTATGAAATCCACGCAAGTCTTAGTACATGAGGCCCCAGGGGTCTCATTTATAACCGTTGCGTACGCACAAAACGGGGCTGAAAGTTGCGTACGTGACTTTTCACGCCAAGGTTGTGATCTATAAAAAACCAACTTGACGGGAAAATGTGCGCAGCCCTAAGCAAACTCTGACCCATGCGTACGCATGGTTTGGAGGAAAAGGAGAATTGGCGACACAGACGGTGTGGTGGTGAACTGAAGTCAGACCGAAGAATTGCAGAGTGAGAAGAACGATTATGTTTTATCATCGCCCTTCATCAATTTAATTTCAACCCGTATCATGCGTTAAATCCTAATCAGAATAATTTAAGTCCACTGCGTTATTTCTCAGTTATAACTCCAGAAATATCTCCTTAGAATAGAAATAAAAAGAAATTCTCTATATTTAATCCCGTCAGATACTGTCCACTGACGGCGCGACTGCATGGAATAAAGCATCTGTCCAACATGTGTCAATAACATAATATTTTTATGTGACACTCTAAACACATGATCAAATGTCAATTAAATCCCAAGTGTGAAAAACCAAGCCACACTCATCACAATCGTTGTCCGTTACTCTTGATGCTTTTCATGACAAATCAGGCATTAAAAAGGGGTTATGTTCAAGAACATTTTACGTGGGTAATTACAAACTGATTATCCAAGGCGTTCTCGTCAGTCTTATTACCGTAACCCTATAAATACAGAGGTGAGCGCCGTGGTAATGCTGCACCATATGGCACTTCTGGCGGACCATGCAGGATTCGGAGGGAGAGGGTATTTAGGGACCATAACGATTTATTGGTAGGCTACATAAAAATATGTAACTCTATGTCAGACCACTTCTTTTTTAATTCTGGGACTGTGCGCTCCGTGCTACTGACAGAGTTCACTGCTGCAGCAACATGTTGCCACTCACTCTGCTTTTTGTTGTTGGCGATTCCAATCCCGTGACCGCCGAACAAAACTACCTTTCGGGCCTCCATCTCACCCACAAGTGTCTCCACTTCAACCTCCGTGACATATCGCTTTTTTGATTTTCTCAGTACTTCTGCCATTGTTTCCAACAAGACATAATACCGGCATCTGAGTCTGTTTTATATGCAGATCGCATTCATGAGGTCATTTGCATTGACCATTTATGGTTAAAAAGGGGCGTGTAGAGGGCGGAACGTGAAGCTGATTCAGCTGCGCACAATTATAGTCAGTATGTGATTTATAAAGCAAAGTTTGCGTACAGGTGTGCGTACGCAGTGTTTTATAAATCCGAATATTTTTTGGCGCACGCAAAACTTGGCTTCTGGGCGTACGCACATTTTTAGTAACGATCCCACGCACAGTTTTATAAATGAGACCCCAGATCCGGACGAAATTCGTCCGTTTGCCCAAAACGTTGCCACCGGAACTACCCTTCATACCTCCGTCTGGTTTCAGCGTTGTTATGGATGTTACGCAATAAATCCTCTAGAGGGCAGTGACTGTCGTTTCACAAATTAACGGCATCGACAATCGCAAACATGACATCTGTGGAGATGATTTTGCTTTGTGTCATCCGAAATCGGCAAAAAAAGTGCAAAAAGTGTAGGCCTAGGCGGCAGTGGCACCCCTCACCAACCCGCAGATTATCTCCTCAAAATGTTGTTAAATGAACAGTTACAACTCATTGCCAAAGCAGGGGAATATTAAAATAAAAATGTCAGGTATATAGTATAATATAATATATATATATATATATATATATTAGTGGTGGGCATAGATTATTTTTTTTAATCTAGATTCAAATGGCAAACGGCAAAAAATCTGTTTGTTTATCTTGATAGCGGTCAATTATACTTGGCAATGGTGAATTATCAAATATAATTCACCGCCGGAAGTTGTGAAGTGCCCATGCAAGTGAACGGAGCATAAACCAAAATAATTTATTAGCTTTATTTATTGTAGGTTACAAAAAATAAAGAAAATGGCGGCATTGTTGTTGTTATCGATTTTGTATCAGTTCTCACCACACAACGACGTCTCATCTTTGCTGCTTGAATGTCGGTATGTAATGGTATGGAGTTATTGAAACTTACTACGTGTAAAAAAGACTAGAAATTGAATGTTTATTTTTAAGCCTCGAAAGTTGCACTGGGTGCCTTTAAGCCAACCAACTCCTCCCAAACAGGACACCATTTCGTTCGGAAAAGCCAAAAAAGGCATGTTTATTTCAGAACATAAGTCTCTCCAAACACAAATAACGTATGACCTGGGAGGAATCAACGGTCCCCTCCTTCGTGGGTGGAATCCCGTCACCCACGAGGACCGGTCTCTCCGTGCTGGAGCTCCAGGGCTGGGAGAGCCCCGAATGAGTGGAGAAGCGGGCTATTTAAGCCCTGCTTCTCCACGTGTTCCTCAGGTGCTCTGAATCTCCTTAATTGACCTGGGCCGGGTTGCCACAGTATTTAAAATGTTTAGTCAGTAAATAATTTACATATTTATGTTACACAATTATTACTTACATACAGTGGTGTAGTCTACGTGATACGCAGGTATACGCCGTATACCCACTAGGAACGCACCAGGATTTGCGTATACCCACTTAAAAATGTGCACGGATACGTATCAATGGAGTTGTGACAGATCTTTCACTTCTGTTTTTATTTTTCGCAAATACCGGTTGGGTATAACTGCAATAAAATACTCTAAGCAGGTGAAGTTATCTCCTTCACCATTCATACAATTCCCCCTGCGCGCTCGCGCTCTGCCCTGTCTCTGTTATGAAGCGCGAAGCTGCCCCTGCATCTCTGCACGTTAGTTGGCGGGCCGAGCCCCTCCTTCTCGCGTGTGTGTGCGTGTGTGTGTCCAGTCCTCCCATATTAATGTGTAAACCACATAACAAGTAGTCAACAGAAGACAATGTTTTAATCCCACTTTATATCTCCTTGTTACTTTTAGATGAGAACCCCTGGCCAGCCTTTCGGACTGGGTGTCAGGCTAGGGAATTTAAAAACAGGCATCCTTGGTTATAGAGTGGAGGGAAAAAAAGTTAGCTAAATGTCAGCCAACATACAGTTGGTATACACAATTGAAATTCATAATGTTAATCATTATGCAAATGAGAGTATAGCTAATTCATGGTCATTTTTTAGGTGCAGTAATTTCACACTTTTACACAATTCAATTACTGTATGGTATGTTCGATAACAACAGTAAGAGCTCAAATTAGAGCAATTGAAAGAGTGAAACATTAGTCTCCTGTCATCTCCTTCTCATGCACTGGTTAGCCATGGTTGTAAACAGTTCATTAAATTATTTTGAGTAGATTTTGTCCTTGTTTAGCATGTGCTATTGCTACTATGGACATACAAAGGACAACTTTTCATTTTTGTCTTCTATTTGTTCATACTGTTATTAAAACTGATAGACCTACTCAGCTTTCCATGATTGTTGATAATCGTTATACTCTTAAATCAGCGGGTGAGTGTGGTGCGACACCCCATAAGCGCCACACACGTACACCTACCGGTGGGACGGGTTTGTAGGAGGCTGGGAGGGAATCATCACAGTATACCCACTACAATAAAATAGACTACACCACTGCTTACATATTTACATGTTCACATTAACACAGTCAGGATATTCTGTTGAATCGGCCTCTCTGATTCCCTCACGTTTACCTCAGTCAAAATTCTAGCTTCTGATTGGTTGGTTCAGTCACGTGATGGGTCCGAACAAGGAAGTTTTGTGGTTGTGAGTTGAAAAGTAAAGTAAAGTACCGCTTGAGAAAGTCATCCGACCGTGTCCCTGCTGTTTATTCTCATAAAGAGTGATCCACCACCACATATCGAACCCTCACGTTACAATAATTCCACTCGAGTTTATTTTCTTTGTGGTGGGTACAAAATGATTCTTGACGAAAACTGGTGGGCGAGCGTCCAGTGTAAGTGACGCCTATGCCCAGCTCCCCAACCCAACTTTGAAAATAGATTAACGGCGATATTTTCTTTATCGCGCGATAAAAGTTTTGCGTTAACGCAGCCGTTAACGCCGATAACGGCCCACCACTAATATATATACATATAAGATATTATACTGCTCTATCTATTTTCGCAAATGGTCTGACTTTTGACTCTATACTGCCGCCTCGATTTCCGGTGGTATTGCTCCGTTTCTCCCGGAGCACTCCGGATTCGTAAGCTCAGAGGCAATGGACCCATTGACGGACGAAACACCTCCGGGACCGGATGAAACGGTCCGTATCCGTAATTACCGTAGGGTACTATGAATGGGCCTTAACGCGTCTGGTGGAATCCCGGCGTAACTGTGTGTTCACACCAAACGCGACGGGGCGACAAGATCCCATACAAAGTGAACGTAGAGCGTATCGGGCAAATTTTTCGCGAGAGAAAACCGGCGACAAGTTTTTATTTGTCGCGCCACACTTTTGCCGTGCACAGGCGAGCGTCTTCACAAGGATTTGTGCCTCGACAAATTCGCTCGAGTTGAAATATTTTAACTTTGACACGAATTTTGCGTGATGACAGCCAATCAGGGAGCTCTCATAGGGATTTGGCTTCACTGGGTTTGTTTACCAGCGTTGCTACGGTTTCCGGTCTTGTGTGTTCCAACGGTTTATTAGGTAGGCCTATATAATAAATCTCTGTCTAATCAATACTTCATTCACTGCCTCTTCCGTGGTCATTACAATATTATGAATAGTCGGGTCCTCCGACGTCTCTCCCTCTTCCACAAAAGGTAAACACATGCCATGGTGGTTATCTTGTGGTGCGACAAATTCGACAAAACTTGCACAGCGACAGATTATGATTTGTGGCGCGACAGAACTTCGGCGACAACGCGAACAGGCAACAAATGTCGCATTTGGTGTGAACGCAGACGTCGTCTTTGCATAAACCACAATGCTGAGGTTAGCATCCGATTCGCAGCATCCGATTCAGCAGTTAAGGAAAAGGTTAAGGGATTCTTAACGAGCGCCATGAAGCGAATGATTCTTCATTGTTTAACCTCTTCAGTCGTGATAAAGCCACTTTAATTGGTATAGATTATCTAAGAGAGTCTAAACTGTCTTTAAAACACAGTTTACAATTGATGTAACCTTTATTTGATTACCGTATTTTCCGGACTATACGTCGCTCCCGAGTATTAGTCGCATCAGTCAAAAAATGCTCCATGACGAGGAAAAAAACATATATACGTCGCATCGGTGTATAAGTCGCATTTATTTTTAAACATTTAAACAAGAACGTTTAGTCTGGAGAGACTGAATAAAATTGCAATAGCAATATAGGTGTGTCGGTCCCACTCGTAGTTCTGAGAGTATACCGAATTCAGTGACACCGGGATTCCACCGGACGCGTATGCGCCGCGGTCCTAAACCTGAGCGCACGATCGGGAGGTGGAAGTTGCCAGCGGAGGGCTCCAGTTTTCGCTGGCCAAGTCATGCGCTGTGATATGTGTGACAGGTGACAGCTATGTTGCACAACATTGCAGCTAAGGCTGGGGTAGCTTTGGTTGAACCGGAGGACATTGAGGACGATGACGACGAGAATATAATTTATTCGGTGGTGCACTAGGCTTGCAGCGTTCAGTTGTAGGCCTAATAAATGACGGTGCCATCTTGTGGCCGAAGATTATGTACGCACAATTTTGGTATATAAGTCGCTTCGAAATATAAGTCGCAGGGCAAGCCAAACTACAAAAAAACCGCGACTTATAGTCCGGAAAATACGGTAGTTAAAATACCAAAAAGGGGAAATTTCACTGCTTTTTTTGCATCTGGACCACCTCAGAACACCTCAAAACCACTAAACCTAGAATCTTCCAATCTGGACTAGATTATCACAGTGACACCATACATTATATAAAACATAGTTTCAGATTTGTGAAGCCTTTTTCCTAGTTGAAAATTCAAAGAATGCACACGTAATTGCTTTTGGCAGTCCAGACTACATTAGAACGGGACCTGATGGAAAACCACTAAACCTAGACTCTTCAAATCTGGACTAGATTGTCACAGTGAGGCTATATATTATATAAAACATAGTTTCAGATTTGTGAAATCTTTTTTTCTTTTTGTGAAAATGCAAAGAATGCACATTTAATTGCTTTTGGCAGTCCAGACCACATTACAACTGGTCCTGATGGAAAAACACTACACTTAGACTCTTCAAATCTGGACTAGATTGTCATAGTGAGGATATACATTATATAAAACATAGTTTCAGATTTGTGAAACATTTTTTCTATTTGTGAGACTTCAAAGAATGCACATTTAATTGCTTTTGGGAGTCCAGACCACATGAGAACTGTTCCTGATGGAAAACCACTACACCTAGACTCTCCAAATCTGGACTAGATTATCAAAGTCTATACATTATTAAAAACATAGTTTCTGCTGGCTACTTCCTTGATGAAGTGGGGAAAAAAAGGAGCGGCCCTTTCAACCGAATCAGGTCAGACAGTGCTTAATTTGTAAAGTGGGAGGTTCCGGAACGCAGAGGGGGGTGGATCCGGCGACATAGTACGGGGGTTAGAGGTAATGGTACAAAAAAAAGAATACACTGCCTACTAGGGTTGTGCCGATGGACGATGTTATTGTCCGTCGTGATGGCTGACTGACATCACGATGGAGGGCCACCATCGTGATGGCACGTGATGGCACGAGTTAGTCGGCCAACGCTGAGACATTTTGCCGATTGTAAATTGGCATGAGATATGTAAACGATCACAATCCTGCTCTGTGATAGGCCTATTTAATTTATCTTAATTTCTACCTTGTGAGTGGCGCACACACATGTGGTCATGCACGGTAACCGTTTTTCGCTCTGCTTGCATCTGCAAGCAGAGACGAAAAAACGGTTACCGTGCATGACCACATGTGTGTGCGCCACTCACAAGGTAGAAATTAAGATAAATTAAATAGGCCTATCACAGAGCAGGATTGTGATCGTTTACATATCTCATGCCAATTTACAATCGGCAAAATGTCTCAGCGTTGGCCGACTAACTCGTGCCATCACGTGCCATCACGATGGTGGCCCTCCCCTCGTGATGTCAGTCAGCCATCACGACGGACAAATAACTCGTCCATCGGCACAACCCTATAGGCAGTGGTATTCTTTTTTTTTGTACCATGTACCTCTAACCCCCGGACTATGTCGCCGGATCCACCCCCCTCGGCGTTCCGGAACCCTCCCACCTTTACAAATTTAAGCACTGTCTGACCTGATGCGGGATTGAAGGGCCGCTCCTTTCTTTTCCCCACTTCATCAAGGAAAGTAAGCCAGCAGAAACCTATGTTTTTTAATAAGTTATAGACTTTGATAATCTAGTCCAGATTTGGAGAGTCTAGGTGTAGTGGTTTTCCATCAGGAACAGTTCTTCCTGGTGGTCTGGAGACTCCCACAAAGCAATTAAAGGGTGCAGTCTTTGAAGTCTCACAAATAGAAAAAATGTTTACACTAAATTCTGAAACTATGTTTATATAATGTAGATCCTCACGTATGACAATCTAGTCCAGATTTGAAGAGGTCTAAGTGTAGGTTTTCTCACTCAGGACCAGTTGTAATGTGGTCTGGATGCCAAAAGCAATAACTGTGCATTCGTTGCATTTGTCACAAAAGAGAAAAAAAGATTTCACAAATCTGGAAACTATGTTTTATATATATATAGCCTCCACTGTGACAATCTAGTCCAGATTTGAAGAGTCTAGTGTTTAGTGGTTTTCCATCAGGTCCCGTTCTAATGTAGGTCCTGGACTGCCAAAAGCAATTAACGTGTGCATTCTTTGAAATTTCCAACTAGGCAAAAGGCTTTACACCAATCTGAAACTATGTTTATATAACTGTCTGGTTGTCACTGTGATACTCTAGTCCAGATTGGAAGATTCTAGGTTTAGTGGTTTTGAGGTGTTGCTGTAGGTGGTCCAGATGCAAAAAAAAGTCAGTGCAATTTTCCCCTTTTTTGGTATTTTAACTACCGTATTTTCCCGGACTTATACCAGTCCGGGTTTTTGTAGTTTGGGCTTGCCCGGCGGACGTATATTTCGAAGCGACTTATATACCAAATTGTGCGTACATATCTTCGGCCACAAGATGGCACGTATTTATTAGGCCTACAACTGAACGCTGAAGCCTAGTGCACCACCGAATAAATTATATTCTCGTCGTCATCGTCCCTCAATGTCCCTCCGGTTCAACCAAGCTACCCCAGCCTTAGCCTGCAATGTTGTGCAACATAGCTGTCACCTGTCAAACACATTCACAGCGCATGACTTGGCCAGCGGAAACTGGAGCCCTCCGCTGGCAACTTCCACCATCCCGATCGTGCGCTCAGGTTAGGACCGCGGCGCATACGCGTCCGGTGTGAATCCCGGTGTCATGATTCGGTATACTCTCAGAACTACGAGTGGGACCGACACACCTTATATGGCTATTGCAATTTTATTCAGTCTCTCCAGACTAAACGTCTTGTTTAATGTTTAAAAATAAATGCGACTTATACACCGATGCGACGTATATATGTTTTTTTTCCTCGTCATGGAGCATTTTTTGACTGATGCGACTAATACTCGGGAGCGACGTATAGTCCGGAAAATACCGGTAATCAAATAAAGGTTACATCAATTGTAAACTGTGTTTTAAAGACAGTTTAGACTCTCTTAGATAATCTATACCAATTAAAGTGGCTTTACTCACGACTGAAGAGGTTAAACAATGACAGAATCATTCGCTTCATGGCGCTCGAGTTAAGAATTCCCTTAACCTTTTCCTTAACTGCTGAATCGGATGCTGCGAATCGGATGCTAACCTCAGCATGTGGTTTATGCAAAGACGCGTCTGCGTTCACAACCAATGCGCCATTTGTTGCCTGTTCGCGTTGTCGCCGAAGTTCTGTCGCGCCACAAATCATAATCTGTCGCTGTGCAAGTTTTGTCGAATTTGTCGCACCACAAGATAACCACCATGGCATGTGTTTTACCTTTTGTGGAAGAGGGAGAGACGTCGAGGACCCGACTATTCCATAATATTGTAATGACCACGGAAGAGGCAGTGAATGAAGTATTGATAGACAGAGATTTATTATATAGGCCTACCATACATAAACGGTGGAACACACAAGACCGGAAACCGTAGCAACGCTGGTAAACAAACCCAGTGAAGCCAAATCCCTATGAGAGCTCCCTGATTGGCTGTCATCACGCAAAATTCGTGTCAAAGTTAAAATATTTCAACTCGAGCGAATTTGTCGAGGCACAAAGCCTTGTGAAGACGCTCGCCTGGTGCACGGCAAAAGTGTGGGCGCGACAAATAAAAACTTGTCGCCGGTTTTCTCTCGCGAAAATTTGCCCGATACGCTCTACGTTCACTTTGTATGGGATCTTGTCTGCCCCGTCGCGTTTGGTGTGAACACACAGTTACGCCGGGATCCACCAGAGCGTTAAGGCCCATTCATAGTACCCTACGGTAATTACGGATACGGACCGTTTCATCCGGTCCCGGAGGTGTTCGTCCGTCAATGTGGTCCCATTGCCCTCTGAGACTTACGAATCCGGAGTGCTCCGGGAGAAACGGAGCAATACCACCGGAATCGATGGCGGCAGTATAGAGTCAAAAGTCAGACCATTTGCGAAATAGATAGAGCAAGTATAATATCTTATATGTATATATATTAGTGGTGGGCCGTTATCGGCGTTAACGGCTGCGTTAACGCAAAACTTTTATCGCGCGATAAAGAAAATACGCCGTTAATCTATTTTCAAAGTTGGGTTGGGGTAGCTGGGCATAGGCGTCACTTACACTGGACGCTCGCCCACCAGTTTTCGTCAAGAATCATTTTTGTACCCACCACAAAGAAAATAAACTCGAGTGGGAATTATTGTAACGTGAGGGTTCGATATGTGGGGGTGGATCACTCTTTATGAGAATAAACAGCAGGGACACGGTCGGAATGACTTTCTCAAGCGGTACTTTACTTTACTTTTCAACTCACAACCACAAAACTTCCTTGTTCGGACCCATCACGTGACTGAACCAACCAATCAGAAGCTAGAATTTGACTGAGGTAAACGTGAGGGAATCAGAGAGGCCGATTCAACAGAATATCCTGACTGTGTTAATGTGAACATGTAAATATGTAAGCAGTGGTGTAGTCTATTTTATTGTAGTGGGTATACTGTGATGATTCCCTCCCAGCCTCCTACAAACCCGTCCCCACCGGTAGGTGTACGTGTGTGGCGCTTATGGGGTGTCGCACCACACTCACCCGCTGATTTAAGAGTATAACGATTCTCAACAATCATGGAAAGCTGAGTAGGTCTATCAGTTTACTAACAGTATGAACAAATAGAAGACAAAAATGAAAAGTTGTCCTTTGTATGTCCATAGTAGCAATAGCACATGCTAAACAAGGACAAAATCTACTCAATAATTTTAATGAACTGTTTAAACCATGGCTAACCAGTGCATGAGAAGGAGATGACAGGAGACTAATGTTTCACTCTTTCAATTGCTCTAATTTGAGCTCTTACTGTTGTTATCGAACATACCATACAGTAATTGAATTGTGTAAAAGTGTGAAATTACTGCACCTAAAAAATGACCATGAATTAGCTATACATCTCATTTGCTAATGATTAACATTATGAATTTCAATTGTGTATACCAACTGTATGTTGGCTTGACCATTTAGCTAACTTTTTTTCCCTCCACTCTATAACCAAGGGACTGCCTGTTTTAAATTCCCTAGCCTGACACCCAGTCCGAAGGCTGGCCAGGGTTCTCATCTAAAGTAACAAGGAGATAAAGTGGGAGTTAAAACATTGTCTTCTGTTGAATACTTGTTATGTGGTTTACACATTAATATGGAGGACTGGACACACACACGCACACACACGCGAGAAGGAGGGGCTCGGCCCGCCAAACTAACGTGCAGAGATGCAGGGGCAGCTTCGCGCTTCATAACAGAGACATGCAGAGCGCGAGCGCGCAGGGGGAATTGTATGAATAGGTGAAGGAGATAACTTCACCTGCTTAGAGTATTTATTGCAGTTATACCCAACCGGTATTTGCGAAAATAAAACAGAAGTGAAAGATCTGTCACAACTCCATTGATACGTATCCGTGCACATTTTTAAGTGGTATACGCAAATCCCTGGTGCGTTCCTAGTGGGTATACGGCCGTATACCTGCGTATCACGTAGACTACACCACTGTATGTAAGTAATAATTGTGTAACATAAATATGTAAATTATTTACTGACTAAACATTTTAAATACTGTGGCAACCCGGCCCAGGTCAATTAAGGAGATTCGAGCACCTGAGGAACACGTGGAGAAGCAGGCTTAAAAGCACGCTTCTCCACTCTTCGGGGGCTCTCCCAGCCCTGGAGCTCCAGCACGGAGAGGACCGGTCACGTGGGTGACGGATTCCACCCACGAAGGAGGGGACCGTTGATTTCCTCCAGGTCATACGTTATTGTGGTTTGGAAGAGACTTAATGGTTCTGAAATAAACATGCTTTTTTGGCTTTCCGAACTAAATGGGTCCTGTGTGGGAGGGAGTTGGGTGGCTTAAAGGCACCCAGTGCAACTTTCGAGGCTTAAAAATAAACATTCAATTTCTAGTCCTTTTTTACACGTAGTAAGTTTTCAATAACTCCATACCATTACATACCGACATTCAAGCAGCAAAGATGAGACGTCGTTGTGTGGTGAAACTGAACAAAATCGATAACAACAACAATGCCGCCATTTCTTTATTTTTTGTAAACCTACAATAAATAAAGCTAATAAAGTTATTTTGGTTTATGCTCCGTTCATCTTGCATGGGCACTTCACAACTTACGGCGGTGAATTATATTTGATACTTCCCCATTGCCAAGTATAATTGACCGCTATCAAGATAAACAAACAGATTTTTTGCCGTTTGCCATTTGAATCTAGATTAAAAAAATAATCTATGCCCCACCACTAATATTATATATATATAATATATATATTATACTAGGCCTATATACCTGACCCTTTTATTTTATTGTTCCCCTGCTTTTGCAATGAGTTGTAACTGTTCATTTAACAACATTTTGAGGAGATAATCTGCCGGGTTGGTGAGGGGTGCCACTGCCGCCTAGGCCTACACTTTTTGTACCTTTTTTTTTTGCCGATTTCGGATGACACAAAGCAAAATCATCCCTACAGATGCCATGTTTGCGATTTGTCGATGCCGTTAATTTGTGAAACGACAGTCACTGCCCTCTAGAGGATTTATTGCGTAACATCCATAACAACGCCTGAAACCAGACGGAGGTATGAAGGGTAGTTTCCGGTGGCACGTTTTGGGCAAACGGACGAATTTCGTCCGGACTCGGGTCTCATTTATAAAACTGTGCGTTGGGATCGTTACTAAAATGTGCGTACGCCCAGAAGCCAAGTTTTGCGTGCGCCAAAAAATATTCGGATTTATAAACACTGCGTACGCCACCCTGTACGCAAACTTTGCTTTTATAAATCACATACTGACTATAATTGTGCGCAGCTGAATCAGCTTCACGTTCCGCCCTCTACACGCCCCTTTTTAACCATAAATGGTCAATGCAAATGACCTCATGCATGCGATCTGCATATAAAACAGACTCAGATGCCGGTATATGTCTTGTGGGAAACAATGGCAGAAGTACTGAGAAAATCAAACAAGCGAATGTCACGGAGGTTGAAGTGGAGACACTTGTGGGTGAGATGGAGGGCCCGAAAGTGTAGTTTTGTTCGGCGGTCACGGGATTGGAATCGCCAACAACAAAAAGCAGAGTGAGTGGCAACATGTTGCTGCAGCATGTGAACTCTGTCAGTAACTACGGAGCGCACAGTCCCAGAATAAAAAAGAAGTGGTCCTGACATAGAGTTACATATTTTTATGTAGCCTACCAATAAATCGTTATGGTCCCTAAATACCCTCTCCCTCCGAATCCTGCATGGTCCGCAGAAGTGCCATATGGTGCAGCATTACCACGGCGCTCACCTCTGTATTTATAGGGTTACGGTAATAAGACTGACGAGAACGCCTTGGATATCAGTTTGTAATTACCCACGTAAAATGTTCTTGAACATAACCCTTTTTAATGCCTGATTTGTCATGAAAAGCATCAAGAGTAAGGACAACGATTGTGATGAGTGTGGCTGGTTTTTCACACTGGGATTTAATTGACATTTGATCATGTGTTTAGAGTGTCACATAAAATATTATGTTATTGACACATGTTGGACAGATGCTTTATTCCATGCAGTCGCGCCGTCAGTGGACAGTACTCTGACGGGATTAAATATAGAGACTTCTTTTTATTTCTAGTCTAAGGAGATAATTTCTGGAGTTATAACTGAGAAATAACGCAGTGGACTTAAATTATTCTTGATTAGGATATTTAACGCAGATACGGGTTGAAATTAAATTGATGAAGGGCGATGAAAACATAATCTTTCTCTCCCCCACTCTGCAATTCTTCGGTCTGACTTCAGTTCACCACCAACACCGTCTGTGTCGCCAAATTCCTTTTCCTCCCAAACCATGCGTACGCATGGGTCAGAGTTTGCTTATGGGCTGCGCACATTTTTCCCGTCAAGTTGGTTTTTTATAGATCACAACCTTGGCGTGAAAAGTCACGTACGCAACTTTCAGCCCCGTTTTTGTGCGTACGCAACGGTTATAAATGAGACCCCTGGGGCCTCATGTACTAAGAACTTGCGTGGATTTCTACTGAAACTTGGCGTACGCCAAAACCCAGAAACTGTCTTACGCACAAATAAATTCAGATGTATCAAAGTGTGCGAACGCATGTTGATCCAAGCACGTTTCATTTGTACATCTCGATCAACGTGGAATTGAGCGCACATGCCGAGTGCCAAAACTCCTCCCTGTCCACGCCTCATTTAAATATCAGATTTCATTTAAATAGGCCACTGGACCTGAGATTCACCTCTTATATCGATCACCTGGCACCATGAACAGAGGCAAAAACGAAACTTCACGGAGTCTGAGCTCGAGATTTGCTCCACGAGGTAGAAATGCTGCACGCATATGCTATTGGAACCCCTGTCAACAGGGATAAATCAAAACAAAAGAGAAGTGAGTTGAGTGTGTTTGCGAGGCCGTTCAATTCAGGGGGTCTCAGCACGCGCACACACTCTGAAATTAAAAAAAGTTGGTCAGACCTCAAGGTGGGGTGAAGCGGAGGGTTATCTGCCCACCGTCGAAGCGCGACCGCAAAGGTGGGGGGACTGAGTGGGGGAACCTCCCCCTTCGATTTGAGAGTGGCCGCTTTGATCGGTGCACAGCTTTCTCACCGGAGTGGTGGGAGCCCATAAGGGTGACGCCGTCATCCCCAAGGAAATATGCTGACGTCTAAATCTGTAATTATACTGGTCATACAATTGGCTGCTTGCAATACACATAAGTCTGCGTAAAGAGGCCACCAGGATATTAAAGACTTTGACTCGTGTTATTAACTTAATTTTTTATTTTGTGAATAGACAAGCAAGGAGAGGCACGATTGCTCCGTCGGCCCCGGCTCTCCTCCGTCGGCCCCGGCGGCTCCAGCGCCCTTCGGATTTGACCATGTTGCGAGTCCTCTACAAAGGGGCGGGCCTTCTGAGATGGGGTTTTCCGGGGTTTCCTTCCGGGCGGGAGGTTTTGGTTGTTGTAGTTTCCCGGGGAGCGGTGCCTGCCTGTCCGATTGTGGAATCCAATAAACCTGCGTATCAAGCTTACTTCGCTCACTACCTCGCTGTGGTTATTACAAATCATTAAAAGTTACAATAAAGTAACGGTTTAATAACACAAACGCAGGAAACACGTGAGCTGCTAGTTAGCGAAAGCAGCCCCTAGCAACCTGACGTCGTTGAAACATGCCGAGCGAGCCGAGTAAAGTGTTCCTGATAACTATAAACTAAAGATCAGACACAATCACTGACTGAAGATTATGCAAGTAAAAAGCATATTTCTCGCTAGAAATGTTATTAGAAACACGTTTAACGGTGAATACGGTCCTAAAATATTGCATTTCCATTCAGACATAATAAATATTAATAAAGATCATACACATTCACTGACTTGAAGATTATTCAAGGAAAGGTACATTTCTCGCTAGAAATGGCATTAGAACCACGTTTAATGGTGAATCTGTCAAACAAATTCAATAGACAATAGCGACGGCATACCGTTGATTAAACATCGATTCCTTTCGTCTATATCCGACGCTGAGGGATTACATGAATGTCATCTGACGGACCCCGCGTTGAAAAACGACGAAAAGGGTACCACTTTTTCGTCGGAAATTGAACGCAGGGATCCTTTGCCATGCGTCACACGTTGAACGAGTAGGGAGTGAGACTGTGTTGCCGCAACAGCTGGGGGGACGGGAAGTGGGGGACTCTCCCCCTTCGATTTGAGAGTGGCCGCTTTTTTCAAATTTATTAACTCCAAAATAATACATTAACCATGTATTTAACAGAGAACAAATGCAATCGCTGCAAAACATAAAGGGACGCAGTGCCCAGAGATGAAGAAAACATAGAACGTGTGCGCATACTCATGGAGCCATACTATTACGCAATGGTTAACAAACCCATTTAATCAGTATCTGAACAACACGCTGCTTGGGTTAAGAATGTAACGTATTTGCTGCATATTTGCGCTGCAACTGAATTCCACAGGGCAAGGCGGCGCTGGCTCGGCTTGAATGCATTAATTATCTCATATTAATGCATTAATGCATATGAGGCCGGTCTGGACTCATATTAATCTCATATGATGATTCCGTCCCACACAGCTGGAATGGCTCGGCTCAGGGTGGACTGGCACACTTCCTGACCCCGATCGGCCAGCTCCCGCCTGGAAGGCCCCTGTTGCCAGGAACCCCAGCGTGGTCAGCACCTGCGGTGGGCACGGACAACCCATGGCTCCTGGCGTGTGGCGCTCTAGGGCCGGCCGCAGCTCTGCGCACAGCTCCCAGTTAATACTGGCTCTGGGGAAACGAAATCGGCTCAGAGCCAATCATCATCATTTGCGAGTAAGTCCTCGAGTTCCCTAAATATACGTTCCCCTTCGGATTTGACCATTGCGTATGGTCCTCTCACAAACGGCTAACGCAGCATTTTTTTTAAAACAATTTCTTCATCCATTCGCTGCTTTATAGCCACCCATATAATTGCAGGGTGTTTAATCGTTCAATTAGTGTGTCTCTGATGTTGCAAATCACTCTGATGAGACATGGTTTTCACCCTTTTTTCCCAGTTTCCCAGCGTCACCTCTAAGTGTCGCCAAAGGAACAATAGCTGTAGAAAACGGCGTACGACAGCTCTGGAGCTGGCGTGGGGACCGCACATTTTTACGGTCATTTCACGTTTTGTAGCATCTGAACGTGAGCGTGAAAAGGACGTACGGCACGTTTTTGTGCGTACGCAACCTTAGTACCATAGGCCCCTGGAGGGTTTAATCGGCCTTTACGGCTGCAGCAACGGCTGCCTTGCGAGCCAGCCCCGGCCTGTTATTCACGCGAGATCATGAGGATCATGCGATAATCCTAAACCTATGTACCATCCCTTCACTCTCAAAAAGGATGTGTTGGGAAACACATTTTTAACACAATCAATGTGTTTAGGTAAGGACAACACATTTTGTGTTATTTATGTGTTAAACCCATGTAACACAGTTACTGTTGTTGATATTTTAACACACCCTGTGGTGTTATAGTTGACACAATTTGGTTATCGTTAACACAGTTACTGTGTTGATATTTTAACACAGTTGTGTTATAGTTGACACACTTTGTGTCAATTTGGTTATGGTTACGCTTTGTCCAAAGCAAACAAATACAAGACAATTTAATACTTAAATTAACAAGGAGCAAATTAAGATGTTGGTCAGACTATAATAGGATAGTAGCAATAATAAACAACAATGTCAATGTCAATCACAGCCTATAATGAACTAAGTGCATGTTGTCGTTTTATTTATCTGAGCCGAGTAAGACAATTATGAAATTATTTAAATCAAGTAAAGAGTGCACTAAAGATGAATTCCTGACAGCCTAATGTGAAATATGTATTATTTATTAAAATATGTACACATAAACATTACACAAGTTCATAGCGAGGGTTTACAAATATCATTGTTAAAAATATCAAATGCATTGATCTAAAATCAATTAAATCTCTTATACTAATTAGTTTAAAGTCCTCTGTTCTCTGGACTGCAATTGCATGGAAATGGTTATGGAAAAACTTTGGAACAATATTCTTAAGAAAAACAGAACATTAGATTTCACTTTCTGGTAAAATGTGCATACTTCTCCAAAAACCAGCTCCCCATTTTCATTGCGGTTAAGGGGTAATATACAAGTTGTTTGATATCTCTGACCAAACACAGTCACAGAGTGTGCAACATGAACAGAGCTGCATTGTCCAACATCACGACCAATCGCCTTTAGGTTATCAATTAAGCAGACATCTTCTTTTAATGAACCAAGTAAGACTGGAAAACTGTTTGCCACAGTCATTTTATCTTTAAGAGGACTACCCAATTTCCAGTTAAACATTGCATTAGCCTTCAAGCATCAGTACCTGATGCTTGAAGGCTAATGTTTTTGAGACATTAATAAAATTACACACAACCTGGGCCTGCCGTTTTAGTGGAGCATGCTTACCTTCAAAGCGCATGCACCAAAGTTTACCAAGTGGTCCAAAATACACCATCATTCGCCAATAATGCGTCATGAAATGGTGCTTCGGTATCAGAGGCCTGTCATATAGACTCTTGAACAAAGTGTGGTGATCAATGACTAACTGCTTCAACAACATCGCTAATCCTTTTGTTGCAACAGGTGCTAATATTATATCACAAATCTGCCTAAGTAAAAGAAATAATTGCCAATGTTTGTTTCCCTCATCAATAAAATCCCCAATAAGGAAAGGTAAAAAAGCAACAAACACCACATCTGACTTGCATTTTGCCTAATGGGATTCTCTGATGTTCTTAAATGAATAATGGCACTAGGTTTGCTTTTCATATTGTTTAAACCATAGTCGAAGCCAGCTATCCGGCTGTTAAGCTGGTCTTCTGTGAATAGTTGTTCATCATATACAAAATGTCTTAGCATAAGTTTCAATTCCAGCGGGCCTACTCCCTCCAACACGTCATGCATCACGTCGCCACAAACATTTTCAGTGATATGAAAAAAATTCAAAGAGTTAAGACAAGAGTCTTCTTTAATGCTGGTTAAAGGAGGATTGTTAAATTCAACATGTTGACTGTAATTGTCTCTATTACGTAATTCTACGAGATCATCATTAAATATATGTTGGGCATTTTGTTTATGCACCAGGCATATATGGCAGAACCTATTGGCTGAAAAACCTTCAAGGAAACCCCCCACTGAATGACAGGCCAAATTATCTGCGGTAAATAAGCATAATGTACCATGTAATAAAGAGTTTTTCCCATGTATCTGTACTTCCACCCCTCTTGTTTCAAGAATGTTTAAATCCTCTAACAAAGGTTTGAATATTGAGTTAAACCCATAAACCTCCCTGTCTATGGAATTGAAAAGTAAACATAAATGAAAATTTTCAAGAGAAGAGTTAAAACGAGCAGGTATGTTCCTGAGGCAAAAATACACAGCACCCAATTTATGCACCTTGGTTTTGGACCCAAGAGGGTTTGTTGTTTCTAAATCATCAAAATAAAGTTGTATTTGTAAAGCTTTTGGAAATTTGTTGTAGAATTCATTATCTCTGAATCGAATACCATCACAGTAATCAGACATTTTAGCATCACTACTTTTATTGGTTTGACAACAAAGCTCCTGCATTTGTTCATTTTCAAATAGAAACCTGAGGGTATCAATAATTGATATGTACTGAAATTTATCTGCTATTAGAGCTTGTTTTAATACACCCTGTTTTCGTTCTGTGTCACTTCGATATCCCAAGAAAACTTCTTTTGGCTTCACCAGAGACAGATTTTCTGAAAAATATTTGTTCATTTTGTAGGTGGTATCTAATCCATCAAACATATTCCTCCCACTTTCATTCCTCCATCAAACTTTGGACATCTGGATCATTACAAAGCATATCATGACTATTAAGTACAGATACAGTCTTTTCTTGCAACCTATCCAATACCCTGCCGAGTAACTCTTTAGAGCATGTCATGTTTCTTTGAACATCAGCAAGAGTGCAGTTGGAAGATGAGTACATTTTAGCAGCAAATTCTGCCGCGCACTTTTCATAGTTATAAGTTCTGTCTTCTGAAATGTCCATATCAGTTTCAGAACAATCATCAGCATTAGAGCATGATGGTGGTGACAAGTCCGGCAAAGTCTCAGTGAAATTGGTATTTAAGCTTTGAGTATCAGGATGGTCTCTCCTGAGATGTCTGGCATATGAATTAAAGTTATGGTATGTCCGTTGGCAAAGGTTTTGACCGCAAATAATTGTGTAATCCTGTCCATCAGATAATGCATGCACATGTCTAAGATGATTGATTAGTTTTCTTACATCTTTCACTTTAATTTTACACCTGGGACAACAGTACATGTTTGTAAAACTGGCTACATCATAGTTTGGAGCTTTGCAATGAGCTCCACAACTTTAGCTCTCTTCCCACCAGAGAGGGGCACTTCATAAAGACTCTCAAAGAAATGAAAGACAGAAGTGAGCTGGACAGGATATGCAACATTACACACCCAAATCATTTTGAAAAGTTTGTCAATGGCACAGGTCAAACCGTTATCCTTAAGAGGAATGGCAAGTTTGTCGTTTTCTGCAACAATGATGTATTGGGCGGAGGCGGAGGGATCTCCAATGCACACCAAGTGGGGCTGGCGATGTTCTACTGGTCTATCAGGAGGATTGTTCAGCACACTGGAAATGCTGGTTCCAGTCTGTTATTTTAAAGAAAGAACAAGAACATAAACAAGTCATTAGACATATGCAGGGTTTCAAGCCATTTACAAATTGACAATACTCATTTTACATTATACCAGATATAACATTGCACCATAAAACATACGCAAAACATACAATATAGGCGTTCCGTACTGTAAGCCCACAAAATAAACATTTACTATATGAGGGGCCTACCGGCTTTATATCCAAAAGGTAGCCCAAAGCTGACTTCACACTGCATTTGGTGTTCCCTTTGCCCCTGCCTGATGCAGTGGGGGGCAGCAGATGGACAAGCTTATGAAGAGCTCTGTAACATGAAACTATAAAAACAAACACAATTTAGTAAACTCTTACTTTCTTGTTAAAATCAAATGCATTCATTCACTGTAGCACAAAAGCTTAACAGAGATAATTCCTCCAACCATCATCCTCAGGAACTGGTGTCAAGGCAGCTGCAGGTTCACTTGTGGACATTTTTAGTATCTTTGGGATGATGGTTCCCTCCCATTTTCGGATGAACATGTCAGCTTTTCCAGGAAACATCTTTCCAAATTCTGTGTCAAACTACCGTATTTTCCGGACTATAAGTCGCGGTTTTTTTGTAGTTTGGCTTGCCCTGCGACTTATATTTTGAAGCGATTTATATGCCAAAATTGTGCGTACATAATCTTCGGCCGCAAGATGGCACCGTCATTCATTAGGCCTACAACTGAACGCTGCAAGCCTACTGCACCACCGAATAAATTATATTCTCGTCGTCATCGTCCTCAATGTCCTCCGGTTCAACCAAAGCTACCCCAGCCTTAGCTGCAATGTTGTGCAACATAGCTGTCACACATATCACAGCGCATGACTTGGCCGGCGAAAACTGGAGCCCTCCGCTGGACTTGTGTCTAAAGCGCAACTTCCACCTCCCGATCGTGCGCTCAGGTTTAGGACCGCGGCGCATACCCGTCCGGTGGAATCCCGGTGTCACTGAATTCGGTATACTCTCAGAACTACGAGTGGGACCGACACACCTATATTGCTATTGCAATTTTATTCAGTCTCTCCAGACTAAACGTTCTTGTTTAAATGTTTAAAAATAAATGCGACTTATACACCGATGCGACGTATATATGTTTTTTTCCTCGTCATGGAG
The DNA here is from genome assembly GCF_026213295.1 of Gadus chalcogrammus. NCBI lineage: Eukaryota > Metazoa > Chordata > Actinopteri > Gadiformes > Gadidae > Gadus > Gadus chalcogrammus. The sequence goes on from NC_079418.1 coordinate 8,052,445, forward strand.
CATTTTTTGACTGATGCGACTAATACTCGGGAGCGACGTATAGTCCGGAAAATACGGTACATAAATGGACAAAATACAGTCATTTGAATAATTATAATAATATCAGATGGGTTAAAGACAATTCATCCAACTTTCATTATTTTCATCTTCATTTTACAATTGTTATTACAAATAGGTAATTAATAATTAGAATGATATCAGAGGGATTAAAGACAACTCATCCAACTTTCATTATTTTCATTGTCCCAACACAATATGCACTCACCATGTATGGCATGTCCACAAAGCGTGGAAACTCTGCAAAAAATTCCTCCAACGTTGGATGTCTAGCAGCAATCCACAACCTTCGGCTAGCATAGGTTTTGTCCATGGCTTCTTTGATGGTGCTGAGGTTTTCCTGACACGGTCTCATTCTTTTTATAACCGTCATCCATTCGTTGACTGAATCATCCCCTTCTACAGGCATTTCCACCCTAATGGACGCTCTAGGGTTATCAGTGGACTTGACACGCTTGCGCTGATAACGGCGTTGATCATCTTGAAGATTCCTCCTTAGATTTCGGAGTCGGATCTCAAGGAATCCACTGTGGGATATGGGGTCATAGAAATGTTCCTGGAAAAGAAAAGGAACTTAAATAGTTTTCCATTCTCAAAAGTATGTAGAAAACATACAAGTGTGTACAAATAATAGGAAACCCTAAATGCTTAATCTCTATGCAGATATAGTGGTCATTATGTCTAGCTTTCAATTTTTTTCTGTCAGTTGAGTCACTCACTCTAAAGTAGATTACGAACTCACCACACTGAACCAGTATGTATGAATGATCTATATTGTACAATAGCAGTAAATATGCTTTAATTGTATAATTTCAAATCTTTTAAAATAAATTAAATTAAGTTATAAAACTCATATCAGAATTATAGTACTTTAACTTTCCCTGTTACAATAACACCACATTACATTTATAGCGCTTTTCTTGACACTCAAAGTGCATCACATGGAAGGGGGGACCTCACTAGCAACCACCACCAATGTGTAGCACCCACCTGGGTGATGCACGGCAGCCATTATGCACCAGAACGCTCACCACACACCAGCTTGAGGTGGAGTGAGGGAGTGAACGAGCCAATTACAGTGGGGAATGATTAGGGGGCCACATTGAATGAGCCAGGTTGGGAATTTAGCCAGGACACCGGGGAATCCCCTACTCTTTGCCATGGGATCTTTAATGAGCACAATGAATCAGGACCTCGGTTTAACGTCTCATCCGAAGGACGGCATCTCCTACAGTGCAGTGTCCCCGTAACTGCACTGGGGCATTGGGATCTATCATTTTGGCCAGAGGGAAGAGTGCCACCTACTTGCCACCCACAAACACCACTTCCAGCGGCAACCTAGTTTTCCAAGGAGCTCTCTCATCCAAGTACTAACTAGGACCACACCTGCTTAGCTTCAGTAATTCAGCTAAGACAAGGTATCTGGCGGCTGGCATAACAGTTGTTATAACAATGAATGAGCACTACTTACAAATCCCTCATTCTCCTCTCCCATCTTGATTTTGAGTGACGGGAAAAGTGCTACCATAGATCTGGCCAACTTGGATTTGTCTTCACTTTGTGGATAACTGTCGATTAAAACAAATAATTCAAATCAGTGAAGTTAAAAGTTAAAAGAGTATACAGCTATCTTACAGACTTTTTAAACAGGCTTTCTTTCAGTCTATAACTATGTCACTACTTTCAAAAGTACTGATATACATTGTATTGATATTTTCAATGTACAATAGAAGTGACGTATTAATATTGAAACATTTTAAAAGAAGCGCTTTAAGTACCTATAAGCTAAAGTGAATTGTAAAATGGTGTATTAACTTACAATCCCTTCCTCTCAATCAACTCACTGACAGCGATTTTAACAAGGAGTTTCCTTGAAGACTCTGAGAGTGTTCCAGAGGCCTCATAATCTGCTAGAACACTTGCACCTTTCCTCACAAGAACTGCTCTCAGAGTTTCAACACCAATGGGATCCTGTTGATGGGAAGAAAACAAACAAATAAAATCCACATAATACATGAACCATTTCTGATGATTTCAGTGTTCATTAGTACAGAAAGTATTCACTGCATGCATTTGTTGACTACTGGATGAATGAAGTAGTTCCCAAAGACCAGTCACACAATTATGACAAGTAATGCTTATTTACTACATAGCTAAGATGTTCACTTGAGTGTTGACCTTCACATCACATGTTTTGTCCTGTCCAGCCATTCTTGTTCTATACTGTACATTCTAGTAGCTCTAAGTACACTTTTGTTTGCAAAGTTGCAAGCCCCATAAATATCTATTTCCAATTAGTATTTTTCATGTTATCACATTAGTTGGTGTACATACCCTGATTTGATTTGTTTCAACTGCATCCGACTGTTCAGTCTTAAAATGTTACAAGAGACAATTATTATTATCAAACATCACTTGTATTGGTCATTGTGTCTATACTAAAGCGGTAGTAGTTATTTAGAATATTCAAATCATAGTGGTACTTTTCTTGTTTCTTTGTTTAATTCGTTATATTATGTTATCGCATTAGATGATTAGATGATAGATGATACCCTGATTTGATTTGTTGGGACTATTTCAACTGCATCCGAGTGTTCAGTCTTAAAATGTTACAAGAGACAAATTATTATTATCAAACATCCCTTGTATATATTGGTCATTGTGTCTATGCTAAGGCAGTAGTAGTTATTTAGAATATACAAATCATAGTGGTACTTTTCTTGTTTCTTTGTTTCATTCGTTATATTAAAGAATTATCATTGCAAAGATACATACCAACATTGATGCTTCACGTGTCTTGAAAAACACCTGGAACTTGTCCATGTGTTGAACAAAGTCATGGCAGTCTATATCAATGAATTCATTAAATTCAGGGGAGAATTTGAGAATTCTGTCACATTCAAGGAGTTCACTGTTAAGGAGTAGTGTTGCATTCGATTTGCAGTCATCTACTATCTCTTCAACAGACTCCAGCTGAAATATTTTTTTGCTGATTTCCTTGTCATCCAGAAATATGGTAACAAGCGATTTCGGCATCGCCATGTCTCCTTGTAGCTGCAACAAAATAGATTCTTTTAAATTTGATATCACACCATATTGTGAACACATAACTTATTTCAACTTCCATACTGTTTAAATTTTAAATTATTCAGCATTTCCAAAATAAGAACACACAATCTTGGTGACTAGCGAACTGGTCAGAAACTAAATGTTACTTTAGGCTATTATCAAAATGCCAGCATTGATTACCGTTTCATTAATGCGTCACATTATTGCTTAACCTGCACCCCAAAAAAGCAAACTACACACTCTATAAACTATAAACGATAGCTAATCATAACGTTATGCATAGATGTAGTTCAACACTGGGTCTAACTGCATGCAATAACGTTTCATCAAACCGTGTTCACTAACGTTAGTGTCACGTTCGGAATACAAATGTGTTTTCCCTTGGCAGCGCGGTAAATGCATTGAGTTAATTCAACATCGCTAACTTGTAGATTATACAGAACATGTTCTAATGTTATGTCCTGGAGCTAGGGTGGCCATTCGTCCGGCTTTAGGCCGGACAGTCCGGCTTTTAAATGCCCTGTCCGGCTACAGAAGCAGCCTTAAGCCGGACACTCATTTGTCCTCCTTTTGAGAAAATAATAATAAAGGTCCGCCTTTTGGAAGTGTCGCGCGAATGTTCCAGATGTAAACAGGGAGCGATCGCCTCCCCTGAAATATCCCATCTTTCAAAGGCTGTAATAGGGGCTAGAGACCCTCGGGGCGGGAGGAAATAACGCAATTTGCGATCAAATCGGCGATAAAATAGCCGAAATAACGAAATAACGATATAACGGCATATAAAAAACAGGACTACACTCACGTTACCTGACCTTAGGTTCTATGTCTGTTATGACTGTCACTTAAAGCTTGTAACCACCGATTGTTCGGAATAAAACGGTCACCGTTATCTATGCAACTAACGTTAAGTGAATTAAATCAATAACGGTGGTTATCATGATTTATAGTAGTTAGTACGTTAGATATTGTTGTAACTTATCGTAATGTGTAACGTAGATAGTAGTTTGTAGTTTTGACATCCTGAGCCCTAGCATTTCATACCTTGTTACAAGGTCATACCAGTTCCCACGAACAAAGCAAGGTTTCCCGCCTGTAATGTTAGCAATCATAGCTTCTAGCGTTAGCATTCTAGCTGCTTTCCACCGAATTCGCTAGCTGAATTAGCTATCTTAAAATACATACCAATGTGGTCAGCTTGCTAACGTTAGCTGTCCATAGCTAAAACTTTACCCAAAATGCGGATTTACCCACATAGTAATACGAGTTGACATAACGTTAGAATATTTTAGTTTCTACATGTATGGCAGTGTTTTTCAAAGTGTGTTAATGTAAGGTCAGGGTTGACTTAACATGGACTAGTCTAGCATAACGATTGCTTATCAATAACCTAGCTGCTAGAGCTACTTGGCTAACAATCGATGCTGGACTTTATTTTAGTTTATTATCGTTTAACCTTTACAATATTGCAAGTTGCAACAGTCTTTAAAATAAACATAACAAATACGTCTGAAGACATGGGTCTACCTTACCTTTTATTCAGACATTTACATCCACTGTGTGCCAGTGCCACCTTCCAACTTCTTCAAGTGCGCGCCAAGATAAAATGAAGTGCTGAGAAAAATAACTTCTCTTCTCAGGGTAACGGCTCATCCAGGACACCAGGGATTGGCCAATAATTTAACACATTTTGTGTTGGGCAGTATATTCCAGTAATATAACACATTAACAACACAAAATAACACAAATTGTGTTAAAATTGTGATAACACAAAAATGTGTAATTATTTAACACATCATTTTTGAGAGTGTTCCACTCCCAAAACTACTGCAATTAAATGCCACGCTTTGTCCTTCCGGCCATTGTCCTTGGATGATTGGATGATTTGGTACATAAATGACTTCATGTTGCTGAACTTCGACAATGAGTCTCTCGTCGTCCATGTTGCCGACCCTCTGAGACCCTTTGATTGATTGACTGCTGACCTGTGAAGTTGTGATAGGCTACGTGAGCTGAGTATTGTGTTTTATTTTGAAAATTGCCCGGATGCTCAGTGGTTTTCAAACTGTGGGGCGCGCCCCCCCTGGGGGCGCCAGAGTTCTTCAGGGGGGGCGCGACGTGAGAAAAAAATAAACCCGAAGAAAAACCTGAAAGTCGATGATTCAAATCATCAATCGTACTTCAACTGTAGAAGTAACCTAACTAAATCAATTTTCAACCGTTTATCTTCGTGCAAACCATTTAACAAATCTACACACTTGTATCTTCAATAATATCTAAACAGAATTTCAATATCATTTAAAATTTCTTCAGAATCACAGTTTTAGTTTCATACCGCTTCGTTTTCAGCTGTTTTCATTGAAGACGTCAGCCCATTCTGATACACCTACTTCTAGACATTGTAACTCATTCATTTTTCAACCGTTTACCATCGTTCAAACCATTGAACAAATCTACACACTTGTATCTTCAATACTATCCGGAATTTTTATAGCATTTATACTTTTTTCAGAATCACAGTTTTAGTTTCAAACCGGCATCGTTTTCAGTTGCTTATAATAATTTAGGTCACCATAGCAACGCCGGTAAACAAACCCCGCCGAATAGTCGAATCTCTGGACTGAAAAAGCAGATCTGATTTGACTCTGAAAATTCAGAGTCGGGGAACCTTATTGAATCTGTGTAAACTGGCAGTTTACACAGATTAAGATGTTCAAAAGTATTTAAAAAAGGTTAAGCTAAAACATGCTTAGATAAAGTTGTTAAATTGTGTTAAGAAATGTGTTTAAAAACGCACAAAGATGTTTTAATGTTTCAGAAATATGTTTAAAATGTTTAAAAAAATATGTTTCAAATGTTTAAAAAATATGTTTCAAATGTTTTAAAATTATGATCAGAGATGTTTAAAATGTGTAAAATAATTAAGATAGCTTTCAAAACACAGGTCTTTAGAACATTTTTTATTTGGGGGGGCTCAGCTGATTTTTTTTCTCTGAGGGGGGCACACTCTCTCACACTTTGAAAGCCCCTGCTCTATGGCTTATACTTTTTCACTTCCTGCACAGAGCTCTTAATCCTAGGCTCGATCTGCTCTGTTGAAATTGACGCGGTTCAGCAACGACTTGCGTCAAAAATAGAAGTGCTACGGAATGATAGCGCTGCGGCGTGGTGAGCCGCTCCTTGGACGCTCTTGAGACGTTCTGCAGCGCCCCTGGTGGAAATGGTCTCATTGATTAGAGTGGAAGATATCTACTGCGGTGACCGCGGCCAAGATGTGCCGCAGCCGGCTGTAACGCGTCCGGTGGAATCGGCCCGTTAGACGATTCAGTTTCCTCAGCTGTACTCCTCAAGGATCTAGGATTAAGAGCGGGTGCCGTATAGTTGTTTGAGCTACTACCAAGCCTGCTTGGATGCATTTCAGATGCATACATTTGTATCCATGAAGCATCCCGTACTGGTTCAACTGCTCCTGCAGGTAGAGAGCAACGTGTAGCACGTCCGACTGGGCTTTTCTCCTGAACAGTCCAAATGACTTCAGACGTCTGCGCAATGTTGACATACTCATAGAAATGCCCTCCTCACTTTTAAGCAGTGTTGGGAACGTTACTTTAAAAAATGAGTTAAAGTTACTCACTACTTGTTCCAAAAAGTAACTGAGTTAGTAACTGAATTACTCTATAATAAAAGTAACTAGTTACCAGGGAAAGTAACTATTTGCGTTACTGTAAAAAAAGAAAATAATTTTGATTTTTCTGAGCAGTTTTCACTTGGCCTCAATGTGTTAAATGGTTGAACTGCCCATTCAAGGCCCTGATACACTTCCAACTGAATTTCAATTTGCTGTGGAAGGCTGTGGAACATCTGCCGAATACTACAGAAAATGACAACTTTTTATCGGATTGCTCCGGACTCGCCATTTCTGCTGCTTCATCAAATCTGTGTGTGTGTGTGTGTGTGTGTGGTGTGTGTGTGTGTTTGTGTGTGTGTGTTGTGTGTGTGTGTGGTGTGTGTGTGTGTGTGTGTGTGTGTGTGTGTGTGTGTCTCCTGGCTTGTGTGTAAAAACACTGGCTCCGATTGGCTACCTGAGCCAATCCTAATCTCTTATCTCGTTGTTAACCCAACCGGTCTCCTCCTCACTCCTCACACAATTCATAGTAACGCACAGCATTTAACATACAGTAACTTAACGGTGTGGTAACGACGGAAACAGTAATTAGTTAGATTACCCCGTTACTGAAAAAATAACGGTGTTATTTTAAACGGCCTTCTTACAAACACTGCTTTTAAGGAACATCAATATTTTCCAATGCCTCAATCTGTGCAAGAAATAAAAAACGTTAGCGTCAGATAGTGTCATCGTTGCCGTCCTGCATCAAGCCAGCCACGTTATTGATGAATGAGAGGGTGATCCTGATAATAACCAACTTGTAATTACGAAATCCTGATGTCGTAATTATGAGATACTGATGTCGTAATTACGAGATCCTGGTGTGCTAACAGCTAGATAAGGTGTGAAATTCACACCTTATCTAGCTGTGAAACCTTTTTTTATTTGGTGAATGCTCAGCGCCACCGTTAAGAATGATCAATGGAAGCTTACTTTATTGGTTTCCAACTTCTAAAATCACTTATACTTCATTGATATAAATCATAACCATATATACTCAAACCACTTGGGAAGATAACCAAAGAAGGCCTATCTGTCTATGTCTGTGACAGTGACAGACAATAACAAATGTGATTGTTTGACATGATTGTGGCAAGAAAAATTCCAACCAAGGTTCGTGGAAAAACACAATCGGCCTACTGTTGTAAGTTTACTTCCGGTCCGTTGCTTCGTTGCAACCCTTTGTAATATCCACATCCCTTTAAATTGATTTAATCATTATTCTGTTACTTGTTTGGCTTTGTTACCCATCTGATTTTTATTTTAAGAGATGTAAATTAGCTTTGTCTATGCCTTATTAAGACCTTATTTATTGGACCACCTGTTTGTACACCAGTCTAGTGTTGGATTCAATGATTCTTTTCCTTGATTCAGTTCGCGTCGGTCAGTTCGCCAAGAAGTTGTTCAGAATCGTTTGTTCGTTCAGTCGAGTTTCCGGTAGCGGCGAATCGTATCATGGAATGCATGGTTCTCAGCTGAGTCAGTCAGACTCAGCTCCTCCCTCATTCTCATTCTCAAACGATCGTGGAAGTCGGTCATCAAACACAACATTACAACTTCAACCAAACGCAGCGGGATGGGGGGTGGAGTTGATTATTGGATGTTTAACAATCAGCAAGATAATACACTTGATTTAGCAATGGTGGTGGGGTTCCGGGTGGAGAACGAACCATGAAAGAACAAGACAGATTGACAAGACATTCAAATATTTGATTAATCTGGCACGACACAGAAAGTACAAAGACAGCATGCATTTACCATTTCACTGATATTGAATCATATTATCGTACACTCGCTCACTATGCCTCTTACCTCTTCACCGCACAGTCGGTTCGGTGAACGAACTGCGAGTCAGAGACTAGTGGGTCTGGGAGGAGTCAAGTCTGAGAACGAATGAGACGAACGAGAGAGAAGAATCAGTTCGGTTCGTTCTTGTTAAAGATGTGTTCATTCAAACTGATTCAGTTGCGTACGACCCATCAATACACCAGTCACAAGCTCTTTGCATTGACCTAAGCATGACCTTTCATGCACATTAGGTGCTTAAATCTTGTCCAGTTGGCGAAATTACCATAACCATGCCAACCAAGAATGTCTGAATGAAGAATAAGATAATCCATAATGGTCTGTTATGGATAAACATCTCATTGTGATCTCGATCACAATGAGGTGATCATCAAGTGTTTTCATCTTTGACTAAACTCAACGGCAGCCCTGTGACTGCCACCATCCCCGCCACCCGAGATGCCAAGGGCCGTTAATGTTCTGTGGGTGGGCAGCAGGGTCAACCTCCACCCACAGCACAACACATTCTCACTCCGAGCGCGTCGATTTCTGACGAACGGTCAGTGACTTTTGCTTCAGTTTCTGACGCAAAAGGGTACCCTTGCGCTGCTTTTTTAGACGCATGGGGTTTTCAACTAGTTACAATGTAACCCTTTGACGGGGACCCGATGGCTGCACATAGAGACGCTATGAGCATTCATATCCCATTGGCTAACGGAGGACCTTGCGCTTCTTTTTTCGAAGCAGGGGGTTTTCCACTCATTGCAATGTAATCCCTCCACGGCAATATATGAAGCTATGAGCATTCATTCCATTGGCTAACGGAAGAGCCGATGGCTGCACATAGAGACGCTATGAGCATTCATCCCATTGGCTAACGGAGGACCTTGTGCTTCTTTTTTCGACGCAGGGGTTTTTCCACTCATTACAATGTAATCCCTCCACGGCAATATATGAAGCTATAAGCATTCATCCCATTGGCTAACGGAAGAGCCGATGGCTGCACAATAACGGCGATTTTACAGTGACATCTGTGACATTCCTCAACATAACTACACCAACGTGTCCTTGTTAATTACACAACATGTATGGGTTAAGCCTCTGGGCATCAGTTGTCCTGTTTGGTGCTTTGATTGAGAGAAACAATCGTTTTTTTGATCAGTGTTGGGTAGCTGAGGTCGTTGCTATAGAGACCACGTCCGTCCGTTTTGTTTCACAACTGACAGAGCTGCCAAGTCTCACCATTTGGCCCTGAGACACACTCATATCAACCAGTTCACACACTATCACAGAGGAGGAGAAGAAGAAGAAGAAGAGAAGAAGAAGGATATAATAATAAGAAGAAGGATAATAATAATAAGAAGGATAATAATAATAATAAGAAGAAGGATAATAATAAGAAGAAGGATAATAATAATAATAATAATAATAAGAAGAAGGATAATAATAAGAAGAAGGATAAGAAGGATAATAATAAGAGAAGGATAATAATAAAGGATAGAAGAGGCGGAGGAGGAAGGGCTGATGCACACTCATTCCGAGCGCGTCGATTTCTGACGAACGGTCAGTGACTTTTGCTTCAGTTTCTGACGCAAAAGGGTACCTTGCGCTGCTTTTTTAGACGCATGGGGTTTTCAACTAGTTACAATAACCCTTTGACGGGGGACCCGATGGCTGCTGAAAACCCCATGCGTCGAAAAAAGCAGCGCAAGGGTACCCTTTTGCGTCAGAAACTGAAGCAAAAGTCACTGACCGTTCGTCAGAAATCGACGCGCTCGGAATGAGTGTGCATCCCCTTCCTCCTCCGCCTCTTCTATCCTTCTTATTATTATCCTTCTCTTATTATTATCCTTCTTATCCTTCTTCTTATTATTATCCTTCTTCTTATTATTATTATTATTATTATTATCCTTCTTCTTATTATTATCCTTCTTCTTATTATTATTATTATCCTTCTTATTATTATTATCCTTCTTCTTATTATTATTATCCTTCTTCTTCTCTTTCTTCTTCTTCTTCTTCTCCTCCTCTGTGATAGTGTGTGAACTGGTTGATATGAGTGTGTCTCAGGGCCAAATGTGAGACTTGGCAGCTCTGTCAGTTGTGAAACAAACGGACGGACGTGTCTCTATAGCAACGACCTCAGCTACCCAACACTGATCAAAAAACGATTGTTTCTCTCAATCAAGCACCAAACAGGACAACTGATGCCCAGAGGCTTAACCCATACATGTTGTGTAATTAACAAGGACACGTTGGTGTAGTTATGTTGAGGAATGTCACAGATGTCACTGTAAAATCGCCGTTATTGTGCAGCCATCGGCTCTTCCGTTAGCCAATGGGATGAATGCTTATAGCTTCATATATTGCCGTGGAGGGATTACATTGTAATGAGTGGAAAAACCCCTGCGTCGAAAAAAGAAGCACAAGGTCCTCCGTTAGCCAATGGGATGAATGCTCATAGCGTCTCTATGTGCAGCCATCGGCTCTTCCGTTAGCCAATGGAATGAATGCTCATAGCTTCATATATTGCCGTGGAGGGATTACATTGCAATGAGTGGAAAACCCCCTGCTTCGAAAAAGAAGCGCAAGGTCCTCCGTTAGCCAATGGGATATGAATGCTCATAGCGTCTCTATGTGCAGCCATCGGGTCCCCCGTCAAAGGGTTACATTGTAACTAGTTGAAAACCCCATGCGTCTAAAAAAGCAGCGCAAGGGTACCCTTTGCGTCAGAAACTGAAGCAAAAGTCACTGACCGTTCGTCAGAAATCGACGCGCTCGGAGTGAGAATGTGTTTGCTGTGGTGGAGGTTGACCCTGCTGCCCACCCACAGAACATTAACGGCCCTTGGCATCTCGGGTGGCGGGGATGGTGGCAGTCACAGGCTGCCGTTGAGTTTAGTCAAAGATGAAAACACTTGATGATCACCTCATTGTGATCGAGATCACAAGATGTTTATCCATAACAGACCATTATGGATTATCTTATTCTTCATTCAGACATTCTTGTTGGCATGGTTATGGTAATTTCGCCAACTGGACAAGATTTAAGCACCTAATGTGCATGAAAGGTCATGCTTAGGTCATGCAAAGAGCTTGTGACTGGTGTATTGATGGGTCGTACGCAACTGAATCAGTTTGAATGAACACATCTTTAACAAGAACGAACCGAACTGATTCTTCTCTCTCGTTCGTCTCATTCGTTCTCAGACTTGACTCCTCCCAGACCCACTAGTCTCTGACTCGCAGTTCGTTCACCGAACCGACTGTGCGGTGAAGAGGTAAGAGGCATAGTGAGCGAGTGTACGATAATATGATTCAATATCAGTGAAATGGTAAATGCATGCTGTCTTTGTACTTTCTGTGTCGTGCCAGATTAATCAAATATTTGAATGTCTTGTCAATCTGTCTTGTTCTTTCATGGTTCGTTCTCCACCCGAACCCCCACCACCATTGCTAAATCAGTGTATTATCTTGCTGATTGTTAAACATCCAATAATCAACTCCACCCCCCATCCCGCTGCGTTTGGTTGAAGTTGTAATGTTGTGTTTGATGACCGACTTCCACGATCGTTTGAGAATGAGAATGAGGGAGGAGCTGAGTCTGACTGACTCAGCTGAGAACCATGCATTCCATGATACGATTCGCCGCTACCGGAAACTCGACTGAACGAACAAACGATTCTGAACAACTCTTCTTGGCGAACTGACCGACGCGAACTGAATCAAGGAAAAGAATCATTGAATCCAACACTGACTGGTGTACAAACAGGTGGTCCAATAAATAAGGTCTTAATAAGGCATAGACAAAGCTAATTTACATCTCTTAAAATAAAAATCAGATGGGTAACAAAGCCAAACAAGTAACAGAATAATGATTAAATCAATTTAAAGGGATGTGGATATTACAAAGGGTTGCAACGAAGCAACGGACCGGAAGTAAACTTACAACAGTAGGCCGATTGTGTTTTTCCACGAACCTTGGTTGGAATTTTTCTTGCCACAATCATGTCAAACAATCACATTTGTTATTGTCTGTCACTGTCACAGACATAGACAGATAGGCCTTCTTTGGTTATCTTCCCAAGTGGTTTGAGTATATATGGTTATGATTTATATCAATGAAGTATAAGTGATTTTAGAAGTTGGAAACCAATAAAGTAAGCTTCCATTGATCATTCTTAACGGTGGCGCTGAGCATTCACCAAATAAAAAAGGTTTCACAGCTAGATAAGGTGTGAATTTCACACCTTATCTAGCTGTTAGCACACCAGGATCTCGTAATTACGACATCAGTATCTCATAATTACGACATCAGGATTTCGTAATTACAAGTTGGTTATTATCAGGATCACCCCTCTCATTCATCAATAACGTGGCTGGCTTGATGCAGGACGGCAACGATGACACTATCTGACGCTAACGTTTTTTATTTCTTGCACAGATTGAGGCATTGGAAAATATTGATGTTCCTTAAAAGCAGTGTTTGTAAGAAGGCCGTTTAAAATAACACCGTTATTTTTTCAGTAACGGGGTAATCTAACTAATTACTGTTTCCGTCGTTACCACACCGTTAAGTTACTGTATGTTAAATGCTGTGCGTTACTATGAATTGTGTGAGGAGTGAGGAGGAACCGGTTGGGTTAACAACGAGATAAGAGATTAGGATTGGCTCAGGTAGCCAATCGGAGCCAGTGTTTTTACACACAAGCCAGGACACACACACACACACACACACACACCACACACACACACACACACACACACACACACACACACACACACACACACACACACACACACACACACACACACACACACACCAGATTTGATGAAGCAGCAGAAATGGCGAGTCCGGAGCAATCCGATAAAAAGTTGTCATTTTCTGTAGTATCGGCAGATGTTCCACAGCCTTCCACAGCAAATTGAAATTCAGTTGGAAGTGTATCAGGGCCTTGAATGGGCAGTTCAACATTTAACACATTGAGGCCAAGTGAAAACTGCTCAGAAAAATCAAAATTATTTTCTTTTTTTACAGTAACGCAAATAGTTACTTTCCCTGGTAACTAGTTACTTTTATTATAGAGTAATTCAGTTACTAACTCAGTTACTTTTTGGAACAAGTAGTGAGTAACTTTAACTCATTTTTTAAAGTAACGTTCCCAACACTGCTTAAAAGTGAGGAGGGCATTTCTATGAGTATGTCAACATTGCGCAGACGTCTGAAGTCATTTGGACTGTTCAGGAAAAAGCCCAGTCGGACGTGCTACACGTTGCTCTCTACCTGCAGGACAGTTGAACCATACGGGATGCTTCATGGATACAAATGTATGCATCTGAAATGCATCCAAGCAGGCTTGGTAGTAGCTCAAACAACTATACGCACCCGCTCTTAATCCTAGATCCTTGAGGAGTACAGCTGAGGAAACTGAATCGTCTAACGGGCCGATTCCACCGGACGCGTTACAGCCGGCTGCGGCACATCTTGGCCGCGGTCACCGCAGTAGATATCTTCCACTCTAATCAATGAGACCATTTCCACCAGGGGCGCTGCAGAACGTCTCAAGAGCGTCCAAGGAGCGGCTCACCACGCCGCAGCGCTATCATTCCGTAGCACTTCTATTTTTGACGCAAGTCGTTGCTGAACCGCGTCAATTTCAACAGAGCAGATCGAGCCTAGGATTAAGAGCTCTGTGCAGGAAGTGAAAAAGTATAAGCCATAGAGCAGGGGCTTTCAAAGTGTGAGAGAGTGAGCCCCCCCTCAGAGAAAAAAAATCAGCTGAGCCCCCCCAAATAAAAAATGTTCTAAAGACCTGTGTTTTGAAAGCTATCTTAATTATTTTACACATTTTAAACATCTCTGATCATAATTTTAAAACATTTGAAACATATTTTTTAAACATTTGAAACATATTTTTTTAAACATTTTAAACATATTTCTGAAACATTAAAACATCTTTGTGCGTTTTTAAACACATTTCTTAACACAATTTAACAACTTTATCTAAGCATGTTTTAGCTTAACCTTTTTTAAATACTTTTGAACATCTTAATCTGTGTAAACTGCCAGTTTACACAGATTCAATAAGGTTCCCCGACTCTGAATTTTCAGAGTCAAATCAGATCTGCTTTTTCAGTCCAGAGATTCGACTATTCGGCGGGGTTTGTTTACCGGCGTTGCTATGGTGACCTAAATTATTATAAGCAACTGAAAACGATGCCGGTTTGAAACTAAACTGTGATTCTGAAAAAAGTATAAATGCTATAAAATTCCGGATAGTATTGAAGATACAAGTGTGTAGATTTGTTCAATGGTTTGAACGATGGTAAACGGTTGAAAAATGAATGAGTTACAATGTCTAGAAGTAGGTGTATCAGAATGGGCTGACTCTTCAATGAAAACAGCTGAAACGAAGCGGTATGAAACTAAACTGTGATTCTGAAGAAATTTTAAATGATATTGAAATTCTGTTTAGATATTATTGAAGATACAAGTGTGTAGATTTGTTAAATGGTTTGCACGAAGATAAACGGTTGAAAATTGATTTAGTTAGGTTACTTCTACAGTTGAAGTACGATTGATGATTTGAATCATCGACTTTCAGGTTTTTCTTCGGGTTTATTTTTTTCTCACGTCGCGCCCCCCCTGAAGAACTCTGGCGCCCCCCAGGGGGGGCGCGCCCCACAGTTTGAAAACCACTGAGCATCCGGCAATTTTCAAAATAAAACACAATACTCAGCTCACGTAGCCTATCACAACTTCACAGGTCAGCAGTCAATCAATCAAGAGGTCTCAGAGGGTCGGCAACATGGACGACGAGAGACTCATTGTCGAAGTTCAGCAACATGAAGTTATTTATGTACCAAATCATCCAATCATCCAAGGACAATGGCCGGAAGGACAAAGCGTGGCATTTAATTGCAGTAGTTTTGGGAGTGGAACACTCTCAAAAATGATGTGTTAAATAATTACACATTTTTTGTGTTATCACAATTTTAACACAATTTGTGTTATTTTGTGTTGTTAATGTGTTATATTACTGGAATATACTGCCCAACACAAAATG
The DNA here is from genome assembly GCF_026213295.1 of Gadus chalcogrammus. NCBI lineage: Eukaryota > Metazoa > Chordata > Actinopteri > Gadiformes > Gadidae > Gadus > Gadus chalcogrammus. The sequence continues at coordinate 8,068,086 of NC_079418.1, forward strand.
TGTTTAAATTATTGGCCAATCCCTGGTGTCCTGGATGAGCCGTTACCCTGAGAAGAGAAGTTATTTTTCTCAGCACTTCATTTTATCTTGGCGCGCACTTGAAGAAGTTGGAAGGTGGCACTGGCACACAGTGGATGTAAATGTCTGAATAAAAGGTAAGGTAGACCCATGTCTTCAGACGTATTTGTTATGTTTATTTAAAGACTGTTGCAACTTGCAATATTGTAAAGGTTAAACGATAATAAACTAAAATAAAGTCCAGCATCGATGTTAGCCAAGTAGCTCTAGCAGCTAGGTTATTGATAAGCAATCGTTATGCTAGACTATCCATGTAAGTCAACCCTGACCTTACATTAACACACTTTGAAAAACACTGCCATACATGTAGAAACTAAATATTCTAACGTTATGTCAACTCGTATTACTATGTGGGTAAATCCGCATTTTGGGTAAAGTTTTAGCTATGGACAGCTAACGTTAGCAAGCTGACCACATTGGTATGTATTTTAAGATAGCTAATTCAGCTAGCGAATTCGGTGGAAAGCAGCTAGAATGCTAACGCTAGAAGCTATGATTGCTAACATTACAGGCGGGAAACCTTGCTTTGTTCGTGGGAACTGGTATGACCTTGTAACAAGGTATGAAATGCTAGGGCTCAGGATGTCAAAACTACAAACTACTATCTACGTTACACATTACGATAAGTTACAACATATCTAACGTACTACTACTATAAATCATGATAACCACCGTTATTGATTTAATTCACTTAACGTTAGTTGCATAGATAACGTGACCGTTTTTATTCCGAACAATCGGTGGTTACAAGCTTTAAGTGACAGTCATAACAGACATAGAACCTAAGGTCAGGTAACGTGAGTGTAGTCCTGTTTTTTATATGCCGTTATATCGTTATTTCGTTATTTCGGCTATTTTATCGCCGATTTGATCGCAAATTGCGTTATTTCCTCCCGCCCCGAGGGTCTCTAGCCCCTATTACAGCCTTTGAAAGATGGGATATTTCAGGGGCGATCGCTCCCTGTTTACATCTGGAACATTCGCGCGACACTTCCAAAAGGCGGACCTTTATTATTATTTTCTCAAAAGGAGGACAAATGAGTGTCCGGCTTAAGGCTGCTTCTGTAGCCGGACAGGGCATTTAAAAGCCGGACTGTCCGGCCTAAAGCCGGACGAATGGCCACCCTAGCTCCAGGACATAACATTAGAACATGTTCTGTATAATCTACAAGTTAGCGATGTTGAATTAACTCAATGCATTTACCGCGCTGCCAGGAAAACACATTTGTATTCCGAACGTGACACTAACGTTAGTGAACACGGTTTGATGAAACGTTATTGCATGCAGTTAGACCCAGTGTTGAACTACATCTATGCATAACGTTATGATTAGCTATCGTTTATAGTTTATAGAGTGTGTAGTTTGCTTTTTTGGGGTGCAGGTTAAGCAATAATGTGACGCATTAATGAAACGGTAATCAATGCTGGCATTTTGATAATAGCCTAAAGTAACATTTAGTTTCTGACCAGTTCGCTAGTCACCAAGATTGTGTGTTCTTATTTTGGAAATGCTGAATAATTTAAAATTTAAACAGTATGGAAGTTGAAATAAGTTATGTGTTCACAATATGGTGTGATATCAAATTTAAAGAATCTATTTTGTTGCAGCTACAAGGGACATGGCGATGCCGAAATCGCTTGTTACCATATTTCTGGATGACAGGAAATCAGCAAAAAAATATTTCAGCTGGAGTCTGTTGAAGAGATAGTAGATGACTGCAAATCGAATGCAACACTACTCCTTAACAGTGAACTCCTTGAATGTGACAGAATTCTCAAATTCTCCCCTGAATTTGAATGATCATTGATATAGACTGCCATGACTTTGTTCAACACATGGACAAGTTCCAGGTGTTTTTCAAGACACGTGAAGCATCAATGTTGGTATGTATCTTTGCAATGATAATTCTTTAAATAACGAATGAACAAAGAAACAAGAAAAGTACCACTATTTGTATATTCTAAATAACTACTACTGCCTTAGCATAGACACAATGACCAATATATACAAGGGATGTTTGATAATAATAATTTGTCTCTTGTAACATTTTAAGACTGAACACTCGGATGCAGTTGAAATAGTCCCAACAAATCAAATCAGGGTATCATCTATCATCTAATCATCTAATGCGATAACATAATATAACGAATTAAACAAAGAACAAGAAAAGTACCACTATGATTTGAATATTCTAATAACTACTACCGCTTTAGTATAGACACAATGACCAATACAAGTGATGTTTGATAATAATAATTGTCTCTTGTAACATTTTAAGACTGAACAGTCGGATGCATTGAAACAAATCAAATCAGGGTATGTACACCAACTAATGTGATAACATGAAAAATACTAATTGGAAATAGATATTATGGGGCTTGCAACTTTGCAAACAAAAGTGTACTAGAGCTACTAGAATGTACAGTATAGAACAAGAATGGCTGACAGGACAAACATGTGATGAAGGTCAACACTCAAGTGAACATCTTAGCTATGTAGTAATAAGCATTACTTGTCATAATTGTGTGACTGGTCTTTGGGAACTACTTCATTCATCCAGTAGTCAACAATGCATGCAGTGAATACTTTCTGTACTAATGAACACTGAAATCATCAGAAATGGTTCATGTATTATGTGGATTTTATTTGTTGTTTTCTTCCCATCAACAGGATCCCATTGGTGTTGAAACTCTGAGAGCAGTTCTTGTGAGGAAAGGTGCAAGTGTTCTAGCAGATTATGAGGCCTCTGGAACACTCTCAGAGTCTTCAAGGAAACTCCTTGTTAAAATCGCTGTCAGTGAGTTGATTGAGAGGAAGGGATTGTAAGTTAATACACCATTTTACAATTCACTTTAGCTTATAGGTACTTAAAGCGCTTCTTTTAAAATGTTTCAATATTAATACTCACTTCTATTGTACATTGAAAATATCAATACAATGTATATCAGTACTTTTGAAAGTAGTGACATAGTTATAGACTGAAAGAAAGCCTGTTTAAAAAGTCTGTAAGATAGCTGTATACTCTTTTAACTTTTAACTTCACTGATTTGAATTATTTTTTTAATCGACAGTTATCCACAAGTGAAGACAAATCCAAGTTGGCCAGATCTATGGTAGCACTTTCCCGTCACTCAAAATCAAGATGGGAGAGGAGAAGAGGGATTTGTAAGTAGTGCTCATTCATTGTTATAACAACTGTTATGCCAGCCGCCAGATACCTGTCTTAGAATTACTGAGCTAAGCAGGTGTGGTCCTAGTTAGTACTTGGATGAGAGAGCTCCTTGGAAACTAGGTTGCCGCTGGAAGTGGTGTTTGTGGGTGCAATTGGCACTCTTCCCTCTGGCCAAATGATAGATCCCAATGCCCAGTGCAGTTACGGGGACACTGCACTGTAGGAGATGCCGTCCTTCGGATGAGACGTTAAACCGAGGTCCTGATTCATTGTGCTCATTAAAGATCCCATGGCAAAGAGTAGGGGATTCCCCGGTGTTCTGGCTAAATTCCCACCTGGCTCATTCAATGTGGCCCCCTAATCATTCCCCACTGTAATTGGCTCGTTCACTCCCTCACCACTCAAGCTGGTGTGTGGTGAGCGTTCTGGTGCATAATGGCTGCCGTGCATCACCCAGGTGGGTGCTACACTTGGGGTGGTTGCTAGTGAGGTCCCCCTTCCATGTGATGCACTTTGAGTGTCAAGAAAAGCGCTATATAAGTAATGTGGTGTTTATTGTAACAGGAAAGTTAAAGTACTATAATTCTGATATGAGTTTTATAACTTAATTTCATTATTTTAAAAGATTTGAAATTATACAATTAAAGCATATTTACTGCTATGTACAATATAGATCATTCATACATACTGGTTCAGTGTGTGAGTTCGTAATCTACTTTAGAGTGAGTGACTCA